>NC_142032.1:35281356-35441078 GCF_982192425.1 Myodes glareolus
TAATAGCATTGCTATTGGTACACCTATACTAATGGCTATGTATAATACTATATATATATATATATTATGTATCTAATATGTGTGTTACTAATATAGTAATAGCAGCAATGCAAGATATTACTCTTGGGACCCTAGTAAGCAGCCTTAATCTACACAAGAGTGAGGGTATAAGTGGTCAGGAACAGAAGGGTTTGTCCCTTGATGTCTTCTATATTGTCCTTGTCCATTCTACTATCATACCCCAACTCTCTCTAATCCAGAAGTCTCCATGGAGTGAATGGTTATAAGTATTTTGGTGGTGGGAGGACACTCAACCCAGATCTATTTATTGGAAATCCCTAAATCTGGCCAGACAAATCACTATGAATCTGTGGGTACTCCACAAAAGAAAGCAACTGGTTTGAATTGCACAAAATGGCATGGTGAGCAAGTCTCAAATACCATGCCTGCCTTTTGTTTTTCCATCTGTCTTGTAGACCTTGGAGTCTACAGAACCCGAGCTTCATTTTCCCCCTCAGATTATTTGTTTTTCACCCTCTGGTAGGCAGCACAGTTGTCCATGTTACTATTACCCTATGAGCGTAGCTTTAGAAGAATAGTGAAATCAGTAAAACATTGTATGTGCTTGGGTAAAAGAACAGTTGTCAAAATAAAGTCAAGCTCCTCCCACTCCCACCCCCCACATAGGTCACCAGAAAATGGAAGGAGTTTGACATCTTGCTCCGATTCATCTTTCCCCACAGGAGTGTAGGGTGGCTGTGGTGGCGTGGCAGAGCCTTGCCCAGTGTCATGTATGGAGCACCAAAATAGAGAGAGAGAAAAAAATGTGGAAAAGGGAAGACCTCAAACTTTAGACCTCAAGAAACCAAACTTCAGCTGATCTAACTTGTCCCAATTTGTAGCTAGGAGAAGCATGACTCGGGCAGGCAAGTAAATTCTCAGGATCCAGAGCAGGCAGAGCCAGGGCAGTTACTCCTGACTCTGGCTCTTCTTGCTGATCTGCTGTGCAGTTTCTCTCTCTTATGTCTCCCTCATTAATGATCCCGGGAGAAAGGGAGGATGGAGAACGTAAGTACTAGCAACTGATAACGTCAATGATACAGTGTAGGATGCACAAACAAGAGGAAGGTGCCTTCTGGGGATCTTAGTGCATCCACACAGAGGCGCTTCAGTCTGGTACGTTCTCATCGCTAGCAGTCGGTGGCATCAGGGATTCTCTGTCATTCCTCATAACCCAGCTTTCAAAGCATTAATGTGAAACAATGCTTGGTGACAGTGGGCCCCTTGATTAGCAGACATGGTAAGGACTAAGATATAGGAGGTCAAAAGGAAACTAACCTGATCCGATGCTGCTGGGGCTATCTTTCTGTTGTCTGTGGGTCCCTAAAATCTTACCCAAGAGCAATATACCTTCCCCAAGACAACCAAAGCACTGGGGGTCCACTACTAGATGGTGTGCTTTGATTTAGTTATATTCTTTTTTACTCCAAAGTGAATAGGGTGTATGGCGATCAGGGTTAAAAGCAGTCTGTAGACATAATTATGACTAGAAGCTACTCATTTAACCTTTCTGACTTTCATTTTGGCTTTTTTTTCCTTTTTCAATTTACAAAATGACAGGATTGAATTAGATGACCTCTAAGACCCCTTTCTCGCTCGGAAATTTCAAATCCATAAACACAAAAGCACCCTGCCTCACATCAAGATTAAGCTCATAGCTCTGCCTCATTAAAATCATTCTTGATCAGGCGGGGGGAGCAAGGACCTCTTCCTTTAAGGTGTGTGAGCTTGGGAGACCTAGATTCTTAGAAGCCCCTTCCTCGACAAGATGCCTGGTTCTGGAAACACAAACCCCTTTCCTCCTTACTTGGCAGGTAACCAGCTGCCAGTCTGCACAATGGCAAATGGAATCAAATGGAAGAATAAGTTAACTTTGAATCAATAATCTACCCTTGAGCAGTTATGGCTTGGAAAAAAAAAGTCCTGCGTGTTCATGAGTTGTTGTGTCTTAAACTCTGCCCAGCTCCACAAGTAGGACATCTAGAAGATGTGTAAAGTGAGGTGTTGGCATCTCCTTGGGAAAATGAAAAATAAATTATTTTATTGTGATTTATATAGGAGCCTTTTATAAGTATTATAATCATTTCTGGTGGATAATGAAGTCAGTTAATCAATCTGGTTGTGTTTGCTTCGGAGTGGTTTGAGTCATCTGGTCACTTTTGTTTTTGATTGGCACAGCCATACCTAGTTACGGGTACAGTATAACATTTCTATGTGTATATTGGATAACGATCAAATCAAGGTAGTCTCTCTGTCTCCTTAAACATCTCTTTCTTGTGCTCAGAACATTGTAAATTCTTCCTCCTAGCTTTTGTGGCCTGTCACTGTGTTGATTTTAGCATAGCCACCCTACTGTGCAACAGAACCGTGGAAACCATGCTGCTATGTGACTGGCACTGTTCCTCCGTCTTTCCCTCCTTCCCCGCCTTATACTACATGTGGAAATGCAATGATATTCCCCTTATGTCCCTGTGCCTGACTTACTTCACTTTGCAGGAGTGCCTGCACTCACCTGTGTTGTCATAACTCCTCACTCTTCTGGGTCAACAATACCCCAGTTACAGTCCCTCTTTTTTTAAAAAAATTTTTAATTGTTTTTTTTTATTGAGCTATATTGATGTAGGTGGGTCTTATTTCTATTTGCTGCTTTCATTGGTTAATTAATATAGAAACTGCTTGGCCTGATAGGTCAGAACATAGGTGGGTGGAGTAGACAGAACAAAATGCTGGGAGGAAGAAGGCAGTGAGGCAGATGCTATAGCTCTCCCCTCCAAGATGGACACAGGTAAGATCCTTCCTGGTAAGCCACCACCTTGTGGTGCTACACACATTAATAGAAATGGCTTAATCAAGATGTGAGAGTTAGCCAATAAGAGGCTGGAACTAATGGGCCAAGCAGTGTTTAAAAGAATACAGTTTCCGTGTAATTGTTTTGGGTAAAGCTAGCTGGGCAGGCAGCGAGAAGTGACCCGCCATTCATACTACACTATATATTTTGCTCTACTCCCCTCTTCATCTCCCCTCCTCTTCTACCCTCTCCCATGGTTCCCATGCTCCGAATTTACTCAGGAGATCTTGTCTTTTTCTACTTTCCATGTACATTAGATCCATGTATGTCTCTCTTAGGGTCCTCACTGTTGTCTAGGTTCTCTGGGATTATGAATTGTAGGCTGTTTTTTTTTTTGTTTTTGTTTTATGTCTAAAAGTCACTTATGAGTGAGTACATACGATAATTGTCTTTCTGGGTCTGAGTTACCTCACTCAATATGATGTCTTCTAGATCAAATTTCAAGATGTCATTATTTTTTTCTGCTATGCAGTACTCCACTGTATAAATGCACCACATTTTTCTTATCCATTCTTTGGTTAAGGGGCATTTAGGTTGTTTCCAGGTTCTGGCTATGACAAACAATGCTGCTATGAATATAGTTGAGCACATGCCCTTGTGATACGATTGAACATGTTTGGGTATATACCCAAAAATGGTATTGCTAGGTCTTGAGGTAGGTTGTTTCCTAATTTTCTGAGAAATCACCATATTGATATCCAAAGAAGCTGTACCAGCTTGCACTCCCAGGAGTATCCCCTCTCCAGCATAAGTTGTCAGCAATGTATTTGATCTTGGCCATTCTTACAGGTGTAAGATGGAATCTCAGAGTGGTTTTGATTTGCATTTCTCTGATGGCTAAGGATATTGAACATTTATCTTAACTGTCTTTCAGCTGGCTTGCTGGAGGAAGTGGGCTACTCAGGGTGGGCCTTGAAGTCTCATAGCCCAGCTCCACTTCCTGTCTGCTGTTTCCTGACCGTTAGTGGTCCTACCCCAACACCTCCCCTTCTGTGATAGCTGACACCCCCTTAAAATCTGTCAAAATCTGTTCCTTCAAACATATCTTGCCCCTTCTTGGGATATCCTTCATTTTCTGACATTATTTTCACTAAAAAAATTAATTTTAAAATAATTAGACTCCTTTGTTGACAGTTTTCTGTTTAGGTCTGTGCCCCATTTTTTTTATTGGATTATTTGTTCTTTTGATGACCAATTTCCTGAGTTCTTTGTATATTTTGGAGATCAGTCATCTGTACAATGTGTGGTCTGATGAAGGCTGATGTTTTCTCTTGTTGACTGTGTCCTTTGCTTTATAGAAGCTTCTCCGTTTCAGGAGGTCCCATTTTTAGTTGTTTCTCTCAGTGTCTGTGCTGCTGAGGTTGTATTTAGGAAGTGATCTCCTGTACCAATGTGTTCTCGTGTACTTCCCACTTTCTCTTCTGTGAGGTTCAGTGTGGTTGACTTTATGTCGAGATCTTTGGTCCATTTGGAAAGTCCCTCTTTTCTAAACACCTGAAGGGCTTCACATTTTTCTGATAGACTCAGATGGATACAAGGATCTTAATAAGCCAAGACAGTAGGTGACAAGAAATGGCGTCTCCCACTGGGTCATGGCCACAGCACTCAGGAGGAGGCAGGCAGATTTCTGTGAGTTTGAGGACAGCTTGGGTCATACAGAGGAAGCCTGTCTCAATAAAACAAAAAACAAAAAATGAGAGAGAGAGAGAGAGAGAGAGAGAGAGAGAGAGAGAGAGAGAGAGGAAGAGGAAGAGAAAGAGAAGGGAAGAGAAAGAGAAGGGAAGGGAAGGGAAGGGAAGGGAAGGGAAGGGAAGGGAAGGGAAGGGAAGGGAAGGGAAGGGAAGGGAAGGGAAGGGAAGGGAAGGGAAGAGAAGATCCTCTTCTAATAGAGAAAACCTAGTGACAATCTCCCTTCAGCCTGGAGAAGAGTTCCTGTCTTTAATGAGGCACAATGCAGTGGCTTTCCAATGGATCCCAGAGCAGGATATCTGGGTTAGAAAGCTGGCCTGAGTGATCCCGTGTATGTTCCTTAATCTCTGTGTCTTGTGTCCTGGTGTCACAAATGAAGTTAGCATTACTCCCTTTGTGGAATTAAAAGCATTAGTTGAATTAATACGGTACATGTAAAATGTTTTAGTGAGTAGCCAGTGGATGTGAAGTGGCAGAGAACCGCTAGCCAGCGATTATTATTTGCCTAAGATCTCCAGGCTGAAGCTCAGAAGGCTGATGCCTCCCTGGGTCGCAGGCACCGATAATTATCCCCATATTTGAGTGATGGATTTTTGCTGCCTTTTCTTTTTTTAAGGATCACAGCTTTAGAAGTTAGAGGAAGCATGGCCTGATTGACAGGGATGCTGCAAAGAGAAATCATTTTCCAGAGGCCAGTGATGGTTACCATGGTTTCCAACTGGCGGAAACCCCAAGGTCAATTTCTGAAAATATTTCACCGCTGATAGGAGCAGGGTGATTCCTCCACCTTCTCGTCTCTGGCCCTCCTGGGGCAGATTGTTATAATACTAACCCGTGTTTGCGAGCAGCAGAGGCAAATGAGAGTAAAAAAGAACCAGAGAACACAACCATCTAGCTGACCGCTGACCTAGGAGGTAAATATACCTGATTTCCCCAGGGAGCAAGACGAGCGATGCACCACTTAAGAAATAAAAATATGATCATCAGGAGGAGGACAAAACATTTTAATATGAGACCCGTGTCTACCTTGACAATGAGCACTGGGGACATTTTATATGACTTGAAATTTTAGCTCTGTGCTGAGTGATTTATTTGTACTTCCGTGAAATGTAAGTCCCACTGGGAGCAGTGACAGTGCCCAGAGTTTTGGGAGAGTCGCAGACACAGTCACCAACAGTACAGCCAGCCTCCTGGCCCCCACCAATCTCATCCTCAAATCAATGCCCCAGCCTTCAGAATTAAAGACCTCCGGCATCCTGGACACAGTATCAACACAATAGTCTCCACTGTTGAGTAGCTCAGGCTGTTTCCGGAAAGCCTTTTCCTATAGGGAAGGGCATTATCCTCAGAAACGTCTTCAGGGATGTGGCCTTGAGTTCAGCAAGTTTGTGCTGCTCCATTAGCCAGGCCCAAAGCTGGTGTGTCCATCCCAAGAAGGCTGGGCAGTCATTTTGTAGAACCAGAAGATACAAGAGGCTCTACTATAGAAAACTGCCTGGCTACCGTGGTTTGCTTATGTGACCACTCCCAAGTCACGTGTCAGAATTCTAACCCACCACGGTAATGGGCTAAAAGCCTCTAGAGGTGGGGGTCACTGGGAGAGAATTGGAATTAGAAACAGCACAAGGGTGGGACCCCACAGTAGCCTTCGTGGTTTTATAAGTAGCAGAAGAGAGACCTGGGCAGCTCCCAGGTGTGAGGTCCTCTCCCAGTGCCAAGCAAATGCCTGCTCTTTGTTCTTTTGTTGCTGGCTTTAGGACTATGACCCAAATAAGCTTATCTTTATACCAACTTGTGTTTCACCAACAAAAAATGAACTAAGACATTAGTTAAGTAAAATGACCCCCAAAATAGAAACAAAAGAAGAAAATGTCTACAGGCTAGTGACAGTGCACCGCTAGGAAGTGGTGAAGGACGTCCTTTTGAAAACAGTGGCTTCTGCAGGTGGTCAACTTTAATCCAATGACCACACTCGAAGAGCCAGATCTGCTTCTGGAGGCTGAGGAAGGAATAGCACCTGAGATGGGGGCCTGAATGATGAACTGACTTCAAGCTAGGTGTGAAAAAAAGATGATGGGCTTGGTGTACAGGTGCAAGCCTAAAATCCCAGGAGGCAGAGGCAGGCAGATCTCTGTGAGTTTGAGGCCCAGGTGATCTACAGAGTGAGATCCAGGACAGTCAGGGCTACACAGAGAAAACTTGTCTCAAAAAAATAAAAAAAAAAAAGAGATGGATGGAGAGTTCCTATTCAAGCAGCTTTTGCAAACGTCCAGTGTAGAAGTTAACTCGATTAGGGAAATAGCCAGGCTAGCTAAAAGATAAAACAATTGTATTTTTATTTATTATAAGGGGAAAACTCATGAAACAGGAATGAGAAGTCCAAGTTCAGCTATACCAGGAGGGAACCACACACAGAGAGAGCACACATGGGTCGTTTTTGTCCAGGACCCAGAAAACACACCCGAACTTGGTCCCACCTCTTAAAGATAATTAGTTACCAAGGTGATTTCCCATTACCCCCCCCTTTTGTCTAAACAAGAGTGACCCAAACTCAATACAAAACTATGTACAATAGGAACAGATATCAAGTATAAAATTACCAACAACATAAACAATATTAAGTAAGGAACACATGATAAGTGTTTTAACAAACATTCTAGTCCAAACAGTCTAAGTCTTGCATCAGAAATTGGCTTGGCTAAATCATAAGAGGAAGGTAACAGCTATCCAACCTTCAACCCCATTGAAGGCCTGCGAAGGGAGATATTACTTGAGTCAAGCAGTATATGATAGAGGCAATTGGCTACCTGAGCAATCACCCAAAGTCTCATTTGCAATGTTGAAGCAACCAACTTTGGGAAAGGCCGAGGGTAATTGACAGACCATTTGCAGAGGCAGGGAATTTTTCAGAACCATCTTACCCTGTCTTGGCAAGGTTTGGCTGTCCTATTCCTTGTATCCTGTCTATCCAGTCCAGATACCATGTACTTTCTCAGTGATTGAGGCATGCGCAGTTTCTTGCCCAAAGGCCAGTTGTGCCAAGAAGAAAACAAACTCTGAATGGAGTGTCTTCAGTGCTCAACATTCTCTCAGGAATAGATTGGGGCTGTCAGGAGCAATCATGTCTCATGTCAACAGAATCCTAAGTTATTTAAATGCCATGTTCTTTTTTTATTATTTTTTTAAAATAGTTTTATTATGGTTTACTTTTATTTTATGTGCACTGGTATCTTGCCCGCATATATGCCTATGTGAGGATGTTGGAACTGGAGTTATAGACAGTTGTGAGCTGCCATGTGGGTACTGAGAATTGAACCCAGGTCCTCTGGAAGAGCAGCCAATGCTCTTAACCCCTGAGCCATCTCTCTAGCCCCTAAATGCCATGTTCTATAGATCCTTGAAGTGGTTAAAGATTGCCTATCTAGGCAGAATACAATCTCTATGTATCTAAAGAACCTAATTAATCTGACTGAATGTATAACAAACATGAACAACTATTGACCTATAATATTTAATACCTGTATAACTTAAAAACTAAGACTTCATGTCAGAATATTAAATAATCTGTAAACAAATGTGCAGCAAATGAGGACAATGACCTCAAAATGTAAACAATGTATAAGTATCTTGATCAGAAGTAAGAATAATATATAATATAATGCGAAAATATATCCTAAAAGTTGTATCAATATACAAACTGTCCTAAATAAATGTATACAATCTGACAGAATAACTTTGCATAGATGTACAGCTATTGTAAGCAGAAATAACAATATTGTATTAATATATCAATATACAAAAACTTGTATCAATATACAAAAACCTTTACCAATGTAAATTATTCATAAATAATAGCTCAAAAGTATTCACACTGTTACCCACTATTGTGATCTCCCTTTTTTTCTGAACCTAGATAGTTTCCACCCCAACCCTCTACCTTATACAAGAAATAATCAATAATCCCTAAACGGTGTTCCCAACCCTGAGAATAAACTTTTTTGGGAGAGGGGACATTATCCTCTATAATTGTTTCAGCAGAATTCTGCACTGAAACCATCTATCTGGTCCTGAGCCTTTTTTTTTTTTTTTTGATTGAGAGGCTTTTGATAACTGCTTATATTTCTATGATGGTAAGAACGGAAATGCTGTCAGTGAGTCTTTCTACTGAGGTGCCTGAACCTTGAACTTGGTAACTGGTGTCAGAGTAAGGTATTATATGTGGAGCCCTTATTTTGTAGCTACCTAAATTTTGCCTTTCTTCTGCGTGAAAATTTAAATGGCCTCCAAGAAACCTTCCCTGACTAGTGTAACTCTTCAGAAAAACAGAGGGCAAAACAAAACAAGCCTCACTCTTCCGTCAGAAGTATTGTGTTCCTCATTCTCCTCCCCTCTTCCTTGTTCTTGTACTGTTTTTTTGTTTTTGTTTTTGTTTTTGTTTTTGTTTTTGTTTTTTGAGATAGGGTCTCCTCATTCCTTAGCCCCAGCTGGGTTCTAATTTTCTTTGTCCTCCAGGCTGGACTTGCAACCACAATTCCCCTGTCTTATCATAAACCTCCTCAGAATTGTTAGATCATGCAGAACTCTGTTGGTGTTTTGAAATTGTTCCTGGTGTTGCTGTTAATTGCGTGCACCAAATGTCTTGAGGATGGAACCTGTTTCTCACACACTCTGTCGGTTAGTAGCCAGTATACTGTTTCTCTTTTGTTGTTATTTTAAGACAAGTTTCAGCTGGGAAGTGGTGGTGCATGCCTTTGATCCCTGCGTTCTGGAAGCAGAGGCAGGGGACCTCTGAGTTTGAGGCCAGCCTGTTCTACAAAGGAAATTCTAGCACAACTAGGGTGACACAGAGAAACCCTAAATAAAATACAGAAAAGCCTCAAACTCCTACCTCCACTTTCCTGGGATTCCAGGCATGGTCCACCACACCTGGCTTCATGCAGTGCCACAAAACGCTGCCAGTCCTTAAACACTAAATAAACTGCTACCACTAAGTTAACTAGCACTTTGTGAGCTGTGGATGACTTGTGTATCATTAAGGAGCCCCACGCCAGGTATGGCAGTACATTCCTATGATCCTGGCACTCAGGAGGTAGAATCAAGAGAACCCTGAGCTCAAGACCGGGCTACATAGTGAGTTCCAGACCTGTCTAGGCTGCATAGCAAGACCGTGTCTCAAAAACAAGTAAAATAAGGCTAACATAATTATTCAGTTGACTGGGGCTGGAGAGATGGCTCAGAAGTTAAAAACATTGCCTGTTCTTCCAAAGTCCCTGAGTTCAATTCCCAGCAACCACATGGTGGCTCACAACCATCTGTAATGGGGTCTGGTGCCCTCTTCCGGCCTGCAGGCATACACACAGACAGAATATTGTATACATAATAAATAAATAAATAAATAATTTTAAAAATTATTCAGTTGACTACAAATACTTATTGATCATCTACTATGTTCTAGGCTCTGGGACTAGACAACAAGAATGAATGAACTCAACGAGGAAGCAGCTCTGCTAGAAGATAAACATTTAACAATAAATCAGGCCATGTATGGTATTAAATGAGACAGTAAAAAGTGTTGGGAAGAACAATAAAGCAGCATAGGAGAATAATGTGTGAATACAATACAGCTAGCTTAGAGAAGGCCTCCGAGGTGGTAACATCTTTGAACAAAGGGATTAACGGTACAGATAGTTTGCAAACTGCTACAAGTGTCCCGGTTGCCCAAAGACTTCAGGGGCCAAAGTTGGCAGATTATGTGACTTTTCTATCTTGAATGGGAGATAATGTTATTTTTTTTTCTTTATGACTAGAAACTTCTAAGGGAGATTTAACACACAGTGGCATCCCTACAGTTCGGCAAAGATCAATAAACTAACATGAGTCCAGCCCCAGAGCCAAAGGTACACAGTTTAAGGAGTACCAAAAACAAGATTCAACCTCTTAGCCAGCTGGATCTTTACAGGTTCTTAAGGAGACACCAGGACTTCTCTCTAAATCATCATCCTGAAGGGAGACTCCTCCCAGCAGGCTCTCTGAGAGTGGCCCCCATTAGACTGATGTGTGAAGCTTGAGATGTGTCACAGCTCTAAAGAGATGTGAATAATTCAAACAGGAGAATCCCAGCAAAGGTGCGAATGTGAGCACCCAACTGTGAACTGAGGAAGCCAGGGAGAAGCCTCTTTTAAATGTTCCCCTTGTTAGCTTCAATAAACAAACCAAGGTTTCCCACCCACACCACACCACCCCACCTCACCCCACCCAACCCTTTGTCACCCACCTCACCTCACTTCACCTCACCCCACCCCACCTCACCTCACCCTACCCACCACACCCCATCCCATCCCCACCTACCCCATTTCACCCACTCCACCCCATGTCACCTAACAACCCCACCCCACCCCAGCCGGGAAGGAATCTCAGTACCAGATTTAAAGACAAAATGTTTGGGGCTGAGAGAGTGGAAAAGGGAGCCTATGAGGCTCTGCATTTTGTGGTTTGAAGCTAAAGTCCTTACTTTTCTCCTTCTATTCTGCTTAGCACTGTGATGAAAACATTGCTACAAAATAACCTTTAGAGAGAAAAGTTAGGAACAGTGTGGTGGTATTTTATTTGTATTTTCATAAATAAAGCTTTCCTGAAGATCAAAGTGCACAGCTAAGCCACTAGAGGCCAGGGAGTGGTGGCACATAGCTTTAGTACCAGCACTAGGGAGGTGGAAACAGGAATGATATTGCTGGGCAGAGAGAGGAACACAAAGGGGAAGAGACTGGAGCTCACTGGAGTGTGGAGTCTGAGGTTTGGTGGAGACACAGTGCAGTGTAGGCAGTCTGAGGATCGCCCCTTCGGTCTGAGCCCCTTTGATAGAGGTAAAAGGTCTCTCTAGTGGCTGCCTGCTCTGCTTTGGTCTTCAGCTTTAACCCCTATATCTGTCTCTGGGTTGTTTTTTTTTTAATTATTTCTGCTACAGAATAGACAAAGCCAGCATGTCTCAGAAAAGTTGCTATGGATCAGAAAAAAAGAGAAAGAGAAATACCTTGTTCATCTCTTTTCTCCTATCCTTACCAAATACATCAGAAGACTGATGTTAGATGTGCCAGGGAACCTCCTGGCTGAGAGATGAAAGGATTTGCTAGGTGCCAGGTAGAATGGGTGCGCTGGTTGCCAAAACTATACTTGTCAAACAGAAGTCGTGCTAATCTCAAAATTAGAAATAACTTGAGGGAGACATCTTAGGAAACTGAAATCCACTTATTTTAGCACTAATTAAACACTTTTTGTATGCCCAACCTTCAGCTAAGTGCTCTGCAGAAATTTAAGAAGTATAGCAGATAGTCCCTCCTTAACATTTAGCTTTAATTAAATCACATACTTGACTAAGCAGATAAAAGGCATGAAAAAAGTATAGTTCACGGATCTTGCTTTTCCAGTGGCTCATGTTTTTGCGGGGAAACAAAAGGTATGTGCTTCAGATATGTAAGACATAATGGGAGACCGGAGGCACAAGTGCCAGAGTAGTTGGCACAGAGTCGAGACAACCATCCAGCCTGGGCTGCAGTGCGTCCACTGCAGAGAGAGGCCTTACCTGAGGAATCTGTTCATGGATCCGTTTCTGAGGAAGCATGTCGTTCGTGAATGCACAAAGAAATTCAGGCAGTTACAGCAATGAGAGTAGATCAGTGAAGGGACTCTGGAACTATGTAATGTATCTGTGGTAGTTTGAATTTAATTGGTTCCATAATCTCATAGAAGTGACATTATTAGGATCTGTAGCTCTGTTGGACAGGGTATGACCTTATTGGAGGAAGTGTCACTGCAGGGGTGGGCTTTGAGGTTTGCTATGCTCAGGATACCACCCAGTGTGTCAGTCATCTTCCTGTGGCCTGTAGCACTCTCAGCTCCAGCACCGCATCTGCTTGCACAGCACCATGCTCCCCATCATGACACTAGTGGACTGAACCTCTGAAACTGTAAGCAAGCCACCCCAATTTAATGCTTTCTTTGTAAGAGTTGTTGTGGTCAGGGGCTGGAGAGATGGCTCAGTGGTTAAGAGCACTTGCTCTTCCAAAGGTCCTGAGTTCAATTCCCAGCAACCACATGGTGGCTCACGACCATCTGTAATGAGGTCTGGTGCCCTCTTCTGGCCTGTAGACATACACGCAGAAAGAATATTGTATATATAATAAATAAATAAATAAATAAATAAATATTTAAAAAAAAAGAGTTGTTGTGGTCATGGTGTCTCTTCACAGCAATAAAAACCCTAGCTAAGGCAGTATCCAAAAGCAAATCAAAGCTTAGAAGGCAGGCATGGTGGTATATGTCTGTAGTCCCAACACTGGGAAAGTGGAGGAGGAGGAGCTGGAGTTCACGGTTGGTACGGGAGAATTATCTGTATTCTGTCAATCATATTTTAATAAAGCGCTGATTGGCCAGGCAGGCAGTATAGGTGGGAAAGCCAGACAGGAAGTAGAGGTGGAGAAAAGAGACCAGGAGTATTCTGAGAAGCAGGAAGCTCTCTGCATTCCTGCGCAGACCACCGAAGAGGCAGCATGTAACTTGCCCAGCTGAGAAAGGTACTGAGCCATGTGGCTAATGTAGATAAGGATAATGGGGTAACATAAGTTATAAGAGCTAATAAGTAGCCTGACCTAATGGGCCAATCAGCTTTATAACTTATAGAGATCTCTGTGTGATTGATTTTCTCTGGGACTTGCTGGCTATGGGGTGTCGGGCGGGACAGAAACCCCAACAAGCTGGCCCTCATGTTACACACGATCATTCTCAGCCATGTAGTGAGTTCAAGACCAGTTTGGAATACATGTATAAAGATCCTGTCTGATGTAAAAACAAAAATCTTTGAACAAGGTTACCATATGACCCAATGATTCTGTTCATTAAAAGAAAGAAAGAAAGAAAGAAAGAAAGAAAGAAAGAAAGAAAGAAAGAAAGAAAGAAAGAAAGAAAGGAAGGAAGGAAGAAAGAAAGAAAAAAGGAAGAGAAAAAAAGACAAGCACTGAGTACTTCTATTGGTCAGCCTAGGCTACTACAACAAAATACTACAGACCGGGTAACCTTACTTGAAAATGTTAAGTTCTTGACAATCTAGAGATTTAACAACCAAGACAGACGTAAGGCAGGTTTCTCCCAAGGCCTCTCTGCTGGTGTGCAGATGGCCTCCTTCCGGCTACATCCTTACACGACCTTTTTCTCTGCATTTATTTTTGGTATCTCTTCCTGCTTTAAGGACTCAAGTTTTATCAGATAATTCCTCAGCCTTATGAAGGTATTTCATCTTAATTTCTTCCTTAAGGACCCTGTTTCCCTATACAGTCTCATTGGGGATCTGGTGGAGGGGAATGAGTGGATCCAGTCCATCCCTTCTAGCCCTCACATTTATTTGCTATTAGTGCATGGAATGAATTCCCATTTCCTTTCCAATGGCTCACAGTTTGGTACTATCCTTAATTGCTTGGGCATTTAAACTCTCTCAGTTCCATGCTGGGCAAACCCCTTTAGGAAGGCCCTTCCGTTCCCAGGACAAACACCCCTTGTGCTTTGAACACTTCTTCCCACTCAGACACAATAAGACACTCCAGGTTCTAATTAAATGTTATATATCACATTTGGATCTCCACAAATTCTATCAACTCTGACTCTAAATTATTCAGAAAAACTTGAATCTGTACTGAACACCATAGATTTTTTTTTCTTGTCAGTCACTCAACAATACAATGTAATAGCAATTTACATCGGCAATAACGTTTATTGTGTTTAATCAGCTGTTCTTAACCTATAGGTTGCAACCCCTTTGGGGGAGCTCATGTCAGATATCCTGCATATCAGATACTCTGCATATCAGATGTTTACATTATAATTCATAGAACAAGCAAAATTGCAGTCATGATGTAGCAAAGAAATAAATTTATGGTTGGGGCTCACCACAACACGAGGAACTGTATTAAAGGATTGGGGCATTAGGAACGTTGATGATTACTGGATTAGATGCTTTGAAGTACATGGGAGGTATTGCATAGGTTAAATGCAGCGACCATAGTGATTTTTTTAAGCATTTATTTCTTTGGGCTTTGCGAGGTAAGCTTGTATGTGGCACAGTTTGCATGTGTGGGAGTTAGTTCTCCTTTAGTATATGACTTCAGGGGTTAGACTTAGCTCATTAGACTAGGCAGCAGCCTGTTGACCTCCATATCATGTATGAATCTTGAAAGCCAGTGGGCCCTGGAACCAATCCATTTGAGATACCTAGGAATGATTCTTTGTGTGTCTGCATGTTTGTGTGTCTATGTCTGTCTGTCTCCCTGTCTCCGTCAGTCTTTCTCTCCCACTGTGTGTGTGTGTGTGTGTGTGTGTGTGTGTGTGTGTGTGTGTGTAGTATTAGAGATAACGGGAATGAGTGAGAGACCATGCATACAACTTTCCATTATTGTGATAAATATCTGAGCAACTTACTGTTGCCAAGGAACCTGGGGTTTGCTTTTAGGTCTTTTATCTCACTAATAAAAGAATTTAAAATGAACTCATAGTCAAACTTGAGAACAAATTTATCAGAATGTGAGAGAAAAACAAGAGTCCAGGTAGGCTGACAATCTCACCAAGTGCTGAGGGAGACGGAGAAGAGGAAGAAAGTAAACACGCCATTTTTAACCAGCCACATGATGGATAGGCAGCTTCATGGCAGAAGGGGTAGGCATAACTTCAGAGAAAAGAGTTAGAAAGCCCAGAGTGACCTGGAGAGCATGCCCAAACTTTGGTCTGTATGTGAAAGAAATTGAAGAAAAGAGAAATTACACATTTGTGAGTTGCTTGGGCAGGAGGCTTAGCAGAGCTTTATGGTGAAGACTCTGCAATCAGCAGTGTGGGGATGAGTTTCTGGGGAAAAGCTAAGCACACTATCTCATTAAAGGAGTAATTATTCCTCCCATCTCCTTAGCATGGCTTTAGGTGAATCAGCCTTCCTGAGAGGTGGTTTCTTAGAGGGATGATTAACAGGCCCAGGTGAATTAACTTTTAAGGAAGGAGACAGTAATATATCATGTGCTTATCTTTGGAGTAGATCAAAATGTCTTGTCTCTGCCCATGACCAGAGGTATATCTCATTCTTTTGATCCAGAGAAAGTAGTTTTCTTTAAATGAACCGCAACAGAACCCTTATGTCCATCCTCAGTGACCGCCAACATTGCAAGCAGGAAAAATTATTCTAGCTCACTGAATTTCATCCATGGTCTCTCACCCTATTTTTTGAAGCTGCCCACTGCATGGCAGTAGGGAAGAGAAAGAGGAGAATGAAGAAGGAAAAATGAGGAAGGAAGAGGAGGAGGAGGAGGAGGAGGAGGAGGAGGAGGAGGAGGAGGAGGAAGAAGAAGAAGAAGAAGAAGAAGAAGAAGAAGAAGAAGAAGAAGAAGAAGAAGAAGAAGAAGAAGAAGAAGAAGAAGAAGAAGAAGAAGAAGAAATAGCCAGGATTCTAGCATCCCTTTCAAAAACATATGCTCAATGACCTAACTTCTTCCCACTAGACCTCGCCTACTTGTGAGAACCTGTGGAGGTGAATCCCCTCCACCTTGACTAAAGGTCATAGAGTTCAGGACTATTATTGCTCCTTCAAGGTTATGACAGGAGACTTGACCCAGGGTATGGCTACCTGCAGGGTGCTTGGCCTAGAGTGTGGCCACTGCACGTCCTGCCTAAACAACAGAATACTTAACTCAGGATATAGTTACTTGATGTTTCAGGTATTGAAAAGCTAATTGTTCTGTTTGTTCTTTGTATCACGGTAGAGAAGTCTTTTGCCTTCTTCTCCCCCACCTTTTTTTTGGATTTGGGTGTATAAAGCCCATGAGAAATAAACACAGGCAGATTCAGTATTCACTGGGTTGCCTTCCCAACTCTATCCTGTGACTTTGTCTATTTCTTTTGTGTGTTTTTTCTACCTCACATTTCTAATCCACACACGCCTACCCTGGAACATAGGGACATGTTGAGGCTAGACCAAGACCTTTACTAGCGATTCACTCACTCTCAGTAGCAGCACACTCTGCCAAGCATTGAAAAGCTAGGTCTTTGCCCAAGGTTGTAGATAAAGCCATAGCAGTATGGATAGATATTCACAGTATGGTACACAGAGGTGCAGACAGATACAAGTCAGAAATCACTTCTCCAATTATAGACCATTCCTCTTATATCCTCACCTTCACCTTTCTGCATCTTTCTGCGTTTACAAATCTCTCCCCTCACAGTGATAGCCCTGCTCTCAACAATATCAATGTTTATAACGTCATAAAATCACAGCCTTTCCATCTATGCTGCCACAGAAACAAACAAGTAAACAGCCTAGCATTTGCTTACCATTCTCCCCATTCGCCACACCACCCAAGTCCTGTCACAGCATAGTCTAATTCTTGCTCATAAATCCCTCGGGTCACATGCTTTTCCTCTTTTACTATTGACTATTCATTTGAAATACAGATAAGTTCTTAGCTTGGTTTTGCTTTTTTTCCCCTCATGTTTGTTGTTTTAATATTTATATATATATATATATATATATATATATATATATAATCCAAAAATCAACAAATTTTTGAAAATCATTTTTATAAAGCTGTACCAAAGGTGTTTTTCCTTTCATAAGACCCACTTCCAGCTTTTCTAGTAAGACCCATTTCACTATTTCCCATAGGAGTCTCCTGTATCTTTGTATATTCACTCACACATCTTTGTATATTCTTATTTGTCATTTATTTCACAGAAGGTAGCATTGAAAGACCCTCAGTGTGGGGAGACTCTCACTCAAGCCTCGGGATAACACGACCCCCCAGTAACTCACGAGAGACCGTCCTTGCTGCAATCACTTGAGGTTTAATCGACAAGATGGGAACCAGTGCACTGGGGCCGAGACTCATAACCCATGCAGGGGAAGAGTTCGACCCCGAGTCACTGGGAAAAGGGATTTTTAAGGGAAGAAACCACAGCCCAGTAATCCAAAGGAGGTAGGGAGGTCCAGTGATGATCACAAGGGGGGCAACTCCCTGTTCCTCAAGGTTATTCTCAAGATTATAATCAGCTAGTTCCTGAAACACAGCATCCCAAAAATACCAATGATAATCACAAGGGGGAAACTCCCTGTTTCTCAAGATTATTCTCAAGATTACAATCTAACTTTATCTTCAGCTAGTTCCTGAAACACTGAGCCGGCTAATCCTAGATTTCTGATTCTTCCCTCCCTGCTTAGATTTTTGGCTCTACTTTTTTCCTGCTAGGGGGATCTGGATTTATCCAGGTCTTTTAGCATACTATATGTATTCTTTCACATGTTGCAAGAAGAGGGATTTCTTGGAGCCTTGGAGACCAGGGTTCTCGACAGTCTGCATTGATTTAACCCATGTCTCTTCCAAAGAACCTATGGGGTGAGTCCCTTGCCCACAACATGCTAGGTTCACAGCATCCTTCAGTCTGCATTGATTTAACCCATGCTTAACCCAAGTCTCTTCCAAAGAACCTACTGAGTGATCTCCTTGCCCACAACATGCTGGGTTCACAGCGCCCTTCAGTCCCGCTACAGGTTATCTCTTAGCAGGACACTCTCTTCCGTGCCTTGTCCACCTCTGTAGAGAGTGTGCAGACTCCTGTCTAACAGTGCCTTGATGAAGCTTGTGGACCCTCACCTCTAGCTAATGCCACAAGCGGGACGACATTCTGATGAGCCAGGCCCTCTTCTGTAGAAGCTGGCCCGAGACAGTCTTCTCTTCTGTATCACCATGGTCAGGTCCTCACACACACACACACACACACACACACACACACACACACACACACACACACCTCACACCTAAGCTGCCTTGCCTCTTCCCCCTCTCCCTTTTCCACCCTCACCCTTTCTACTTGGAGGCAGGTATCCTTTAGGAACACTTAGAAGGGGAAGATGTTTGAAACTGTCACCTGCTGAGTGATTCATCAACATTAGCTATCAGAGCACACTCCTACTAGGGAATAGGCTTGGGCCTTTCACTTCTGCTCTCTCCCATCCTGTTGCCCTGCTCTAGATGCTATTGACACCCTACTTCCCATCTTGCAGGGAATAAGAAAGGTTGATTCTGGAGTCACTTTGAGTGACCATGGTCTGGGAACACAGATTTAGAGCACCCCAAATTCTAAGCTCCAATGTGGAAATAGATTCATGAGGTTATACAGAACAAAGAAGGTCATAAATCAAGGCACGTTTAGAGGACATTAGTGGGCGCATGAGAGAAGTAGTTACAGCAGGACAGGGTGCTTTCTACCAGTCCAAGATGCTATTTGATGGCAGTCTTAGCTTTCAGGTTAGTGGCAGTTAGTGGTCTGGTAAGTTAATAGATTCCAGAAGCTTTCTATCTATTAGTTCAGGCATGGAAGTGATCAAGGAATGACTATTGCAGAGGGCTAGAACCTGCACTGTTTCAACCTCTCCACAGTACTGAGATTCTAATCAATCAGTCTGAAGGCATGGCTTCTTTCCAGGCATTCCTGTTCCCAGTACCAAGAGAAGGCTGACTCTCCTGAACAGCAACTAGAGACGGGGTATATTCGGCCAAACTAAGTGGGGTTCAGCAAGGTACACAGGAGCAGTATGGAGATTTGAAACAATAACCACAGTGGCCTAGATGCTTGACCAGGGAAGCAGGCAGCAGTGAGTTTGCAGCACCCAGCCATGAAAAGCTTAATAGGACCAGGCCACCCTAAGGAAGTTCTTAACTTCCAGCCATTGTAGATAGGATCACCTGCCAGCACTCATCCCTCAAGGCACCCCTAAACAAATGTCAGCCAATCAGAGCTCCTGAACCTTAGAAATTCATCACCCCCACCTTTACTACTATAAAAACCCAACTCTAACTGAGCTTGGATCATTCCAATAAGAGACTGAGTTTGCAAACTTGTATAAAATAAAGGCTCTTTGCTTTTACATGCGGAGCTCGGTCTCTTGTTGTTTGTGGGGGGGACTTCGCAGATCTGGGCATAAAAAGCTATCCGTGTTTTGCCTTCACCCTGGACCATGCTCTAAAACCTTAGTAATGGGGTGTTGGAGAGATGAGTCAGGGGCGAAGAGCTCGGAGAGGAAGAGCACTGACTGCTTTTGCAGAAGACCTGGGTTCGGGTCCCAGAAACTGCATGGCAACTCCCAAGCACCTGTAACTACAGTTCCAGGGAATCCAATACCCTCTTCTGCTCTCCACACCCACAGAGCACACATGTGGTGCACATACCTACTTGCAGGCAAAGCACTCATCGCCATAAATAAATAAATCTATAAAACTTCAGCCATAGCCAACAGCATCTATCCCGTGTCTTCCCAAAATACTCCTTAAAAGGGGAGGTATAGATCACATCCTGAAGACACCCAGAAAAAGCTCCATTGTTGCTACAGGGGAGAGAGGAAAGGGCAAGTCTCATGCAAAAAGGGCCTCACAGGGTTAACACAGCAAAGCTTGCACAAAGAACGGAGGAAAGCAAAGCAAAAAAAAAAAAAAAAAAAAAAAAAAAAAAAAAAACAACGAGAAAAGCGGGGTGGCCCAGAGTGGAGGAGGGGGGAAGTCTCCATGCATCGGGACGTGCATTTCCATTTCAGAGCAAACACAGCTACAAATGGCATAGCTGGGAGCATGTTCCTACTTAGGCAGCGGATAAAAGACCCTCCCAATGCCTTTGATGCATATTCGAGCACGTTCGAAACGTGCACAGCCTGGGAACCCCAGCAGAGCAGGGCTGATCGTGGTTGGAGAGAAATTCTTGCCTGGAACAGTACAGGCCTGAAATGGGCCACAGAGGCGGTAGGAGGCAAAATCTGGATTGGATTTTAGAAACGAAGCGGGCGCTGGACCACGGCTCTGCAACTGGGTGCCTCCGGAGGCAGGGGCTCTTTGCCAAGAGGTCCATTATTTGAGCACCTCCCAGCCCCAGGGCTAGTCACTGATGGGAACCTGGGAGGGGCTGAACATGCTGTTCAGAATAATTTAGGAGGCAGAATATTCTTCCTGCTTTGTAGTGTGAAATCACTTATTTATGGCTCCCATTCAGACCCGGGTTTGTAGATAATCCCTCTTTCTAAGCAGTCCAACTCATGAATGTTGATCTTGCAAATCAAGCTGACACTAGCAGCTTTTGTCCACCAGGGCATACATCGAGGCCTACCTTCTTTCCAGCACGTTTCTCGCTCATCAGCATGCCTGTCCCAGCCTCTTGGATTCCTAAAAGGCTTGCTCCGCCCCAAACTGACCCGGGGTCTCCAACAACAATCAAGGAGCTTGTCTGCCAAGTGCTTGGGCAAACTTGGAAAGGACCCCAGAGAAGCCAACAGGGACAAATGGAACACCCCCCCACACACGCACCCACACATACACAGAAGGAGGTCACCCACTGAAGGGACCCCCCGGGGGGGTGGTGGAGACCTTCACCCTGGGTGTAGGTTTCCACCCTTAAACACACTCAGCAAACCAAGCCAGGACAAAATCCAAGATCGAAAGAAAGGAAGCCATAAAACAATCCCATTTATATGATAGGAGGACCACAGACAGAAGACAGGACGCCAGTCAGGATGCATAGATCTGAAAGAATGAGATCAGATAGGGGACTGTAGATGCCAAGGCCAGCCCAGAAGTCATCAATAACAAGATTCTGCTGCTGAAAGCAAAGTAGATGGCTGGTGTCCGGAGTGAACACAGTGGTGACTCTGAACTGGACTGCGGTGTGGTAAGATACCTTTTATTAATGCTAACGGACTAATGTTTATTAATTGCTCCCCTCTCCAGAAGAACAACTGAAGACTCCACAACAAATATTTTTGGAGTCTTGTGCCATGAAGGTAACCCCTGAACATCTTTAGACTCAGGACGGTTGACTACCAAAGTGGCATTATGGGAAAGGATGTCGCTACTTTTATATTTTTGAAACTTTTTAAAGAATGTGTGTGCTTATACGCACTTGTGGATCTATGCCCGAGCAAGACAAAAGAGGATAGCACTGTATCCCTGGAGCTGAAGTTAGTTAGTTGTGAGCTGCCCTTCATGGGCACTGAACTCCAGTCCTTTGCAAGAACAGTGCGTTTTAACAATGGAGTCATTTCCCCAGCCTCCTTTGAGGCTGTATTGACTTCTGCGTGCTCTGCGGTGAAGCTGACCTGTCAATGACGAGCAGGGCTTCTGCTCCATTGCTCAGCAAGCCAGAGCACCAATTCTTGGCACGCCTCCACCAAATCTCCATTCTTTCCTGTTTCTTTCATAGCCAGAGAACGCACCAGAGAGGAGACCACGAAGAAAGATTGAAATCTGATTCAATGGATGAAGAGGGGATCGGAGTGATCACTTTTTATGTTGTGGCACATTACTTGAATAGGAAGACAGGTTGAAAAGAACAGTGTGGGAAGAACCTTCCCATACACTCCTCCTCCATTCAGAAAGGTACTTTTGACTCCCATGGGAGTCAAAAAAGCGTGTCATTGGTGCAGAAACAAGCTCCTCCCCCTGCGCCAAGGCTGGGCGAGGTGTCCCTGCCTGAGAAATAGGTTCCAAAAAGCCAGCTCACATGCCAGGGACAGTGATTCCACTGCTAGGGGCCCCACAAACAGACCAAGCTACACAACAAGAATCTTAACTCTATGTTGTAGCGTGTCTAATAAAAACCCAGAGACAGATATCAGAGTTCATTCAACCTGAAGGTCAGAAAATCAAAACAGCTAGTCTTTGGTTCTTATCACTACCTCTGTCCGAAAATGGTGATCCTGACTCCAGGAATCCTCAGAATGAGACTGTGTCTAAGAGCTGTCTCCTCCCATCTTATATTCCTTTCTAGGTCTAGGATTAAAGGTGTGCACCATTACTACCAGTTTCTATAGCAAACTAGTGTGGCTACTGGGATTGAAGGTGTGTGTCACCACTGCCTGGTCTGTAAGGCTGACCAGTGGGGCTGTTTTACTCTCTGATCTTCAGGCAAGCTTTATTTATTAAAATACAAGTGAAATATCACTACACTATGTTACCGTTGGCCATTTTCACATTAATTATTTTTCTACCCCTGGAGTCAGGGGTGGTCAGGGGTTTGACTGTGTTCTTCCCTGCGCATTTTCTTGGATCTTGGCATCTTCTCTTTGCTTCGCTGGTTTTGACAGTGTCTAACCTCATTCTCTACCTCCAGCTCCCTCCACCATCTTTGAAGAACAGTCTCTTGTCAATGCCATATGATTTTGATGGGTCAAGACCAATCGACACTCAATGAGGGATAGTATCAAGGCAATAATATTCTCTCTTTTCCAGAATCTAGAATCTTTATGCATGCAAAACCCACAAAATGGCTATTGTTTTTAAACTAATACATTAACATACAAACCATAGAAAATGAGATATTAGGAAACTTTTTTATTGAGAATTAAAACATGATCTAGAAGATTCCATTAAAATGTATTTAATATAACTTCAACACCATGTATGGAATTACTAACTGGGACAAAAAAACCCCTTGTGATCAGAGAAAAAATCAAGCTAGATAAGAACAAAAAAAATGCCTATTTGGAGATAACAGGATTTCTATCTAGAAACATCAAATTCAAGCAGCCTCGATGACGTGTTCAGTGCATAGAGTGTTGGTGGGGACATTGCCTCGCTGGTCCCTCTCCTCTTAAACTCTTTGTGGGGACATTACCTCACTGGTTCCTCTCCTCTGCAGTGAAAAGTTTGCAGAAGAGACTGTTACGTTCTGTGTCTCTGGTCAGTTTAGGGGAAATAGGAGATGATTTCACAATCTGGTTCAAAAGTAACTGAGTTTCAGTATCAAGGTTGTTTTTGACAGCTGCAAAGTCCTGAAACAGAAGCTGTATTCCTCCTCGGTGTTACCCTCCTTCAAAATCATCAGGATGCATGGGCATTCTCCTTACCACGTGGGTGCCCCTTCTTAATGACAGCAACAGCCTTGATCTCTCCTAGCTGCGCTCTTGACATGGGTGGTAACTGCTTCCTGCCTTTCCTCTGTTTATCTGTCATGCAGGAACTCACTCCTGCAGGCTATTGTCAGTTTCATCTGATTTCAAAAATATTTATGTGAAGTCTTTTTTGTAAAACCTTTTTATTCATCAGTGTATTTGTGAAAGTCATCCATGTTCTATTTGAAGACTATCAATCTCGTTGCTGGACTGCAGTCAACTTGTTACTGTGTCGTGGTTTGTGCTACTCTGTGAACATCTGCCCTGTTTCTGTGGGGATTGTGGTGAGCAGTCTCCCTGCCCCCCAGGAGTGCATTTCTAAAGATGTCTCTAGCAATACAAAGGCAGGGTGTGAAATTTGGGCAACAGAGACTGAGACTAGTGAGGGCTTCTGTAAACTCAAAGCCCTCCCCAGCTGACACACCTCATGCAGCAAGGCCACACCTCCTAGTCCTTCCCAAAACGGTTCTAGCAATTAGGGGTCCAGTATTCAAACACAAGAGCCTAGTGGAGCCTTTCCCATTAAAACCACCACAGTATCATATTCTAGATTCTCTCTGTTTGGTATTTCCATCTTTCCACAGTTTTCCCCACTATAATATAAAATTACATATAAATTGCATATATAATATTATAATATACAACTATAACCAAGTTATAATAATTAAATTATAATATAAAATGTTTTAAAAACTGTTTTTATTATAATTTCCAGGTAACCAATGGCCTATGTACCTTTAGTTATCTGTATTACTGTTGTTTTCCAAACTACTATTTTATGCACACATGTACACACACACACACAAATAGCCTTAGTGATCAATGTTATACCAAATTTGTTTCTATTCAGCCATCAAATTCAAGGAAAATTGTTTCTGAAGGTTCCTATAGAATACATTTGTTTAATCTCTATTCACATTAAATGACATTACTGTTTTAAATTTGGTTAACTAAATAATAGAAATTCTATTTATAGAATTATTTGGCTAACTTTTCACTTGAAGGTAATTCTAACTAAAATTTGGCATTCGTTCCTGTTCTTCTTTTGTGCCTACTGGATGAACATGGTAGCCTTAGAAGCTAGTATAAAACAGCAATCCTAAAAGAGGCCTGGAATGAAAGGAAACAATTTGGAACTATTTCATGTCATCTCAAAGTAGCCTCAAAGTGGCATTTTGTAATGAAAGAGCAATACCAGCCAGGTCTAACCAAACATAACTTGCCTCAACTATATTCAACATTCAGTAACTTCCCCCTTTTGCTCCCGTCATTTTTCCCTCCAGTGTCACTAAAGGATAATGACAAAATATAAAGCATGATGACATTTAATGAGAGGCATTGGGGTGTTAAGACATTAAGATATGGCTTTTGGATTCTAGTTTTGCACTAGTCCATCTAGCCCAAGGATGGTCAATGGGATTTATTTCACACATCAACACCAATTAATTACGGCACTGTATGGAGAAAAGTCCCAGAGTCACCCGTGGGCTTTGAAGGAGTTTCGCAGTGCTAGACATGCCTACTGAGATGGAATGGTCTGTCACCTGCCATGCGGAGCAGCAGTTCTCGAGCTTTCTACCTTCAGTCGGATTCATCTGGTGATTGCTTACCCAGACCGTATCCAGGGAAGTTAGGGCATTTACATGGGAAGCTCTGGGAAGAGAGGCCCGAGCCACCATTTTTTTCCTGAGCAAGTACACAAAAACATAAACATGATACATTAGTAGAGTGCGGTCATGTCTGACACATGTACACATGGCATAACATTTCAATCAATACAAATATACACATGTCCTCAAATAGTTGTCACTTGGTAACAGTGAAACTTTTCAAAATGCCTCCCTCCAGCATTTGGAAATGTGCTCTGTGTAATTGTTGTCGACATTTGCCATATCGTGTGGTAATACCCCAGAGCGTCGTGCTAGCTGGATCAGAGGAGCCTAGGTCAGTCTTTTTCCACCTCTTCTCTTTCTTTCTCCCCAGTATCTGCGGAGAGTTGTGTTCTCAACTTTTATGGTATCGGTTATTGATTCCATATGAGATCGAGCATGCAGACCTTGTGTTTTCATTCATGACTGGCTTCATTCAATCTAAGGGTCTCTGGGTCTATTCACATGGTCACAAATGACAGGATTTCCTTACTTTCATGGCTGTGTAGTGTTCCATTGCATACATGCACTCTATTTTTCTTTAACCATTCATTACTTCATAGACACCTAGGCTGTGGGATAATCTTTTTGTACACTGTGAAGGTGTGTCTCTGCCAAGGCACCTTCTGATTGGTTTAATAAAAGGCTGTACAACCAATAAGAGAGGATAGCTGGGACTTACAGGGAGAGAGGGGAACATGGGGGAAGAGGGATTTACCAGTGAGACACAGGGAGTCAGATGTACATATAGAGGAGAGGTAATAAGACATGTGGTAGAACATAGATGAATATAAATGGGATAATTTAAGTTTTAAGAGCTAGCTGGGAACAACCTAGGCTAAGGTCAAGCTTTCATACTTAATAATAAATCTCTGTGTCATTATCTGGGAACTGGCAGTCCTAAGAAGACCTGGCTACACACCTAGGCTGCTGTCATGTGTTGGCTATTGTGAACCGTGTTGCAATCAACATACAAGAGCTGATATTTCTTCAGCATTTTGATCTCACTTGGGGGGTAATATATGCCAAGAGGTAGTATTGATGGATTAATAATATTCACTCTATTTCTAATTTTTTTTAAAAAACTTCTCCAAATTGTTTTCCATCATGGCTGCACTATTTCTATTATACCCTCAGTATATAAGAGCTCTCTTTCCTTCTTGCAGTAGTAATAGCCTACATCATTTTTTATTTGTATTTCCCTGATGACCAGTGAGACTTTATTTTTTCATATACCTGTTGGCTAGTTGTATGTCTTCTTTTGATAAAAGTATATTTAATTTTATTGTATATTTTAATGGAGTAAGTTGGTGGGGCCTGCTGTTGAGTGGATACGCTGGATATAGACTCCTTGTCCGTTACACAGTCGGCAAATATTTGCTCCCATTCTTTAAGCTGTCTCCACTATAGTGAGTGTTTCCTAGTCAGCAAGAGGACTTTTAGTTTCTTGCAATCCTAGTAGTCCATTTAGCTCTCACTGCGGTTTTAAGGCCTGGGTCAACAGATTTTTACCCATCACAGTGTCCAAAAGAATTCCTCCATATTTTCTTTTAGTGGTTTCATAGTTTCATGACCTGCATGTCAATCTTGTTACATTTTGAGTTTATCATTGTAACTGGTAATGAATAGGAATCTACTGTCTTTTTTTGCATATGGATATACAAATTTTCTCATACTATTTGTTGAAAATGTTAGTTTTCTGCAGTGTACAATAGATGTCTGTTGGTTCTATTTATTCTGTGGTGAACTTTAATTTAGTGTTTCTCTGGTGATATTCTGTCTAGATGATCTACATCTCCTGTGAAATAATGCTGTTGTACACTGTAAAGATCTGTTACCCGTATTATTTTAATAAAATGTTGATTGGCCAGTAGTCAGGCAGGAAGTATAAGTGGGGCACCGAGACTAAGAGAATTCTGGAAAGAGGAAAAATAGAGAGTCAATCACCAGCCAGACACAGAGGAAGCAAGATGAGAATGCCTTACAGAGAAAAGGTACCAATCCACATGGCTAAACACAGACCAAAATTCTGGGTTAATTTAAGTTGTAAGAGCTAGTTTATAACAAGCCTGAGCTAATAGACCAAACAGTTTATAATTAATATAAGCCTCTGTGTGTTTACTTGAGACTGAACAGCTGTGGGACTAGACAGGACAGAAACTTCCCTCTACTAATGGCGCCCAAATGTTTGGCAAGAATTTCCACATAAAACCTGAGAAAGCTTTAAAGGGGGGGGGGAGTCTAAACAAACAAAACCAGGGTAAAGTGCAGATTCTCGATAACCATCTTTTCTCTGGTAGGTTCTGTTTGCAAGCAGAGGTGTGGCTCCTTTAAGAGAGACTTCCTAACTCAGTGTTAGTAGCAAAAGCTGTGCAGCTCTCTTAAGAGGCCCTGCTACCTAACACTTAAATGTTGTTTATGAGCAGCTGGTAGCATGCTTCTTGGTGGTGGAATAAACCCAGAAACTCTGCGGAGCTGTGGCAATAAATGTGGCTTCTGCCAGCACCTCCATCATGAAGCTAGACTTTCAAAAAGTGAAGAAGTGGTATGGAGTCAACTGCCAAAGCCATAGCTTTAATCCCAGCTATTTAATCCCATCGTTTAGGAGATTATTGTTGTGCAGGTAAATTGAGTCTAGTTATACTTGCTTTATGTATTTAGGTACTCCAGCATTTGGTACATTGTCATTGAATACTCTACTTCCTTATGTCTTTTTATTCCCTTGGTCTTATGGTCTGCTTTATCTTAAATTAACTTGTCTGTTCCTGCTTCTTTTTAAATTCTGTCTGCAAGGAATGTCTCATTTCATCACTTCCTTTTCACTCTGTGTGTGTCCTCGGAGGTAAACTGAGTTTCTTGTAAGCAACTTATGGTTGGATCTTCCTTATCCACTTAGTAATTACTTTTTAATTGGCAAATTTAGTTCTTTTACATTCCGAGTGATTATTAATAGTGAAGGTCTTACAGCCATCTCTCTTCCTCTCTCTCTTTTCTCCCTCTCACTCCTTCGCCTCTCTTTCCCTCCCTCTCACCTCTTCTATTCCTTCCTCCTTTCCCCCCCTCCATAATCTTTCTTGACAGTTCACTGAATTACTTTAATAGTGTGTTTTGATTCCTTGCTCATTGACTGTTGTTTGTATACTATCGATGTTTCCTTTTTGCTTTGTGGTTATCATGAGGCTCATCTAAGCAACACATTTTGAGAGCTTGCTTAAAGCTTCTATCAAGGGTTGCAGATACCAATCTAATATACACTTTACCAAAGACCTGCCCTTCTCTATAGGGG
Organism: Myodes glareolus; assembly: GCF_982192425.1. Classification (NCBI taxonomy): domain Eukaryota; kingdom Metazoa; phylum Chordata; class Mammalia; order Rodentia; family Cricetidae; genus Myodes; species Myodes glareolus. The sequence goes on from NC_142032.1 coordinate 35,309,841, forward strand.
AAATTTATTTCCTTCAACTGATGGAGCACACAGCTTCTGGAGGGAGGAAGGGGACAGACACCCCCACCTAGCCATCCAGATCAGCTGAATCAACCCTGGCAATCAATGAGGTAACTGATGTCACCGTCAGATCTCCCTCACATCTAAACAAAACCTTTTGAATATAACAACAACAACAAAAAAATCGAAAATACAGAAACTGAAAATCATTAGGATGGGAATAGAAACAAAGGTGACCAGTAAGATGGTTCAGTGGGGAAAGGCACTTGCGGCCAAGCCTGATGGCCCGAGTTCAACCCTCAGACCCATATGGTAGAAGGTAAAAACTGACTCCGGCACATTGTAATTGTCCTCTGGCCTTCACATGAGTACCATGGCCTGCACCCCACCCCAAAATATTAATGTGAAGTGTTCCTACATTAACTCGTTCCTGTTTTGGTTTAATCTGAAGAAAAGCTGCTCTGCCGCCGCAGATAACTCCAATTAGACCAGATTAGACCAAATTAAAATACCCACATTTAACAAATGCAGCACTCTTAGGAGGCGGGGGCCGGGGGGGGAGGGGACTGACCCTTGTGCAGAGAGGAACAAGGATTCTGCGGAACTGGGCTAGGGCCATTCATGCCATATTCAGGCAAATAAACTGGCTATGCCCGTATCTTGAAATTTTGAGAAGCTAAATTCAAAGTAATGGTGATATTTCAAGATAGGAGAACATTAAGTAAGGTGTAGTTGTTGCTTTTGTCTTTTTTTTTTTCAGTTTTTCGAGACAGGGTTTCTCTGTGACTTTGGAGCCTGTCCTGGAACAAGCTCTTGTAGTCCAGGCTGGCCTCGAACTCACAGAGATCTGCCTGCCTCTGCCTCCCAAGTACTAGGATTAATGGTGTGCACCACCACCACCTGGCTTGCTTACTGTCTTAAGCCAACTTTCTACTGAGAGTTGAGAACACAAAGCCGAGCAGGAAAATATGAAAAATGTCTGGTTTGTCAAGGAAAAGTCATGAATGTGTTATAAAGTGCAGACAAAGTGAGGGCAGGTGAAGTAGCTGTAACTGTTACAGGGATCATTACACAGAAGAAAATAGGGGAAGAGCCTTGGGGGGACAAGTCTACCCAGCGAAGGCTCCAGGGAGGAAAAATGAGATCTTAATTTGAAATTCTTTTGTTTAAGAAAGAAGTCTATATGTTTACAAGATGAAAGACCCTTGCACAGAGCGTGTTTCATGCTGGGTCCACTGTTCCTACAGGAGTACCTTGGGAGAAGCTTCCCTACATTCTTGCCCACAGGCATTCAGAGGCCACTGCAATTGAGCTGAGAAAGGACCACGCTACCTCTCCAGTTTGCTGCAGAAATTGTCCGTATGGGTCTGGTTTTTCTGGCAGGCCGAAGGCAGCAACAGTGGGGTCGTCAGGACTAACAGCAGGTTCCAGAGTAAAGCAGGTGGGGCCAGCCAATGCAAGGCAAGATCAGATGCCAAGTAGACCTGAGGAGGCCATTGTGGGAAGCGTGGAGGGTGAAGCCTAAGCCGTAATGGAGGCCTGTGGTGCTGGTCTTGCTAGGAATATAGAATCATTGCTAAGGAAAGTCAGAAGAACCCACCTCGCAGAGACAGCATATGTAGAGGATCATCGCATCACCGCAAACCAAGCCTGTCGGAGCACAGATGATCCTACCACATGCTCCGGCTACCAAGCATGGGGCTGCAGGAAATAATTTTGTCCTTCTGTCCAGCAGCTGAGTTTCTGTCTTGCTTTGATCACATCTTCTGCCTTTTGGAGTTTGATTTTTAAAGAGTCATGGGTCTGAGTTACATTTATCAGTGACTTCTGCTCTTTTTTAAAATACCTATACTGAAACCCATTTCAAGGGTTCCAAAACGTTGCAACCATCTCTCTGAATGAACTTTTGGCCCCCTTGGAATTGTGAAGTCCTTCCTGAATCCCAATAGCCCAAACATTTGTTTCTGATACTGCCTCGAAGCTCCCATAAGCTGTCTCATCCCTCCTTATTTTGTTTCCTCTTCTGCAACTGCGTATTTTCAAATACCCCGTCCTCAGACTCACAGATTCTTGCTTCTGTTTGATCTGTGCTGTCATTGGTGCCTTCTGTTGCATTTTTAATTTCACCACATGCTGCTTTCAGTTCAAGACCATGTTTGATTTCTTATTAATTGCTTCCATCTCTTGGTTAGGTGTCTGCTTTGGGGTGCCCTCCCCACAATCACTGAGCCTCTTTGAACAGATGTTTTAAATTCTCTGCTAGTGCTGCCATCCAAGGCCTGCCCGGTCAGCTGCTAACACTTTGAATATGAGATACAGTTCTGTCTTCTGAAAGCTCTGGATGTTTGTCGGCGTGGGACACCTCCTGGGCACTGAAGGAGCCCTATTTCTTCCTGTGTCATGGCTAAAATATGAAACAATGCTCACAGGCTCCTGTGTCTGGTTATTGGTCCTTAGTCGACCGTGCTCTTAGGAGAGACAGTACGAGCTTTGGGAGAGAGAACCCAGACGCAAGAGTGTTCCGCTGGGAAATTCCTTTGAAGGATAGATCTGGTCCCCGTACTATTCTCTCCTTCATGCTTCCCATCCACCATAAACATTCTATTGTGCCATGTTCTTATCATACCTGGCTGTAATCTCTGAGGCTGTGAGCCAAAATAAGTCTTTGACGCCTTAAATTGTTTCCCACAGATTTTTTTAGTTGGTTTTCTTTTTTTACAGCAACACGAAGTCCCAGCACATTCCAGTCTTCTTCAACTGGTTTTCTGTGTTGTTTGAGGCAGAGTCAAACTATGTTACTAAGGCTGGATTGGAGCTCGCCGCATAACTCAGGCTGACCTTGACCACATAATCCTCGTGCCTCATCCTCCCAAGTGCTGGGATTACAGGCAGGTACCATCGAAGCCACCCTAAACTGTTCCTTCATTTTCTGAGCCTATATTCACTTCCACTAGATCAGCACTAGGTGGTGCCCAGGTCCAGATTTGTCAGGAGTTTGCTGTCCCTTCCTCTGTACTATAGGGCAATCCAAACCCAGGGTTGTCTCAAATAGTCTTTTAGTCAATCGTTTGGGAGGCAGGGGCAATATTTAAGGAAGATAGTATGTTGCCACAAGCCCTCTCCCTGTTCCAGGATAATTCCAGATGGCTCATCTGTAATGACTGACCTGTGCTCAGATAATTCAAGGTTCTGTCTAGCTCACTGTGGGTAGTCACCAAAAAGAGACCGCCTTTGTCTTCTATGTCAAACCTCTGCTCACCGAAGTCATAGGCTCTCTCATATCCTGATCCCACAGCCCACAAAGATCAGCACAACAGTAGCAATAGTTAGGATCAAGGTCCATACCGCTATGAGCTGTGTTGCTTGGGTGGCCCTGTGGTTCAAGACCCCTGATCTGTGATGCTGGCTGGAAGAGACGTGATGACCTGGGGCCGCATGTTCTTCCCCTGGCATTAGAATTGCTGCAGAGGCTCCACCCACAGTGGATGAGCCTGAGAATAACTTTCCCAGGTCGAGCTCTACATCCCAGGATATAGTCAGTCTTATGGCTACTACCCCATCCTCTTCCAGAAACAGACTAAGAAGCACACAGAAGATTAGGAAAGTAAACTTCTGGGTATTTCTACAGAGGGTCAACCGAGGCAAGAAAGGAGAAATCCATCATAGCTTTTATTTTTCTCTGCCTCCAGGTACCAAGAGGGAGGTTGTTCTGCTTGACCACATCTCTCTACTAAAATGGGTTGAAAGCTTTGAACTGTGAGTCAAAATAAGCCCCCCCCCTTTAGTCGTTGTAACAGACACTGTATCATAGCATCTCTTACAGTGATGGAGGTACTAAAGGATACCATTGAAGCTGAGACAATGCTAATACTTTGGGGTGAGAAAATGACACTGTGAGCCTTTAACAAGGCAGGTACAAAATTTTGCAGGGTAGCCACTGATTCACTGAGTTGTGCTGTTAATGGTGTATAGAAATAATTAAAGAATGGTTAAGGAATAAAGTTAAGTGAACAGGGCATTGGTTAGTTCTGAGAAGTGGAATGTTTAGTTTACTGGGGGGGGATGCTTCTAAGGTAAAAAAAAATTCACAATTCTTGTGCAGTCATTATTTCTATTTTCCATTATCAACAAATTATTATTGCCTATGTGATTTTTCTTTATATATTTTTCTACCTTTTGGTGGGCTCCAATCGCTCTGTTATTTCTCCCTAGTTTAATGGAAGGCTTGGCTTGAGTTTTAAACTGGAGGAAGGCATTTGTTTATCCATAATGTGCTCTGGTCTTCATCATTATGTGTGCATACTTTTGCCTTACAACTGGGAAAAATCAATATTTTATAAGGTATGTTGAGTAAATACTCGCACGAAGCTTTATAATTGAGTGAAGGGGAACAAATTTATTTTCTTACAAAGCCTTAAGTGTCCCCTCCACCCAGTCGCCGGCTCCTCTGCCACCTCTGCACTTGCTTGTCCGCTCCCTTCAGGCGAGTAACTTGATTCATCCATTCCTTAGTTTCACTGCCATGCTCAGAACTGGGAACACCTGCAGGACAGACGGCTTCAGGAAGAACAGATGTGCAAAGCTGATTTGGAAAAGCAACCAGCGCTGCACGGATGAAGTAAATGGTGGCCCGGGGCCATCCGTGAGCATTTATTAGTCACCTTGGTTCCATTTCTGCACTTAGCACACTGAGCCCCAAAAGGAATGAGATACTCACTTTGCCCCTCATGAAATCACTTGCAGCTTTCCTGCCACCAAGCCTTGCTGGCGGCTTTCACTACGTGTGGATTCCCGTCTCTCAAAAGAGAAGTAATTCCTTGTCCAGATAGGAGGCTGAAAAGAAGGGGCCAGGCCTCCTGGGAACAGTGCGTAGCGGGGAAAGGTGTTGTGGCTCAGAACCGTGAGTGTCGCCATGGGTTTGGAATCGCCATTGCCTCCTCATGAGGTGACATCTGATCCCACAGCTGCTTCATGATCACTGTGTGGCCGCCGCAGGACCCTGTCCATCTGTCCACTGTCACCACGTGATCAGTATTGGAGTACCGCGCCTTTGACAGCAGGTTCTTAGGGACTCCGTAATTTCCCCTGTCTACAAGCTCCAAGATTCCTGATTGAAATTATAAACTGACTGGCAGGAAGAAAAATTGATGAAGGCAAGGTGCTGGAGACAGTGAGTCAGACTCTGGTCTCAGCAGAGTCCCTCCTAATGCCTTTGTCGTCAGTTGCAGGCTACATCATGAGTCTCCTTTGAAATGACCAGTATTCATTTTCCCTTGGCTTTGTCTCCCATAAAATCCCCAGACACCCAGTAGGGAGCAAAGCTGGCCCTTTCCTATGACCCTGTTCTTTCTTGGCTCTCCTGGCCTCACTGCTCCCTTCTCTCACCAGCCCCAGGGCAGTGGCTTTTAGGACTCTCATTTAGCAACACACAGAAACTAAAAACGAGTGTTTAAGCTGAACCTGCTGCCAGAGCATGTGGGCCTGGGAGTGCTGGAGGCTTCCCCATCTGCAGAGCATGGTCCACTGCACAGATCCCATTACCAATAACCAGTTCTCTTCCAGAAGCGAGGAAAGATGGTCACTGCCCACTGGGCTCATGCAGTCCCAGGCTTGCAAATACCTCCAGGAACGTGAGAAAGAAAAGCCAGACCCAGGGAAGGGTTTGGCTGAGAGTAAAGGGCCACATAGCCATAAGCCACCTTAGCCTTGGGGTAAAGAAAGTATGCTAGAGGAAGCTCCCTTGGCAGGCTCCCCATGAAGCCTGCCAGCCTTAAAAAAAAGATGCTTCCCTCTCCTGGCAATTAAAAAGCCACATCCTTGTCATATTCATGTATACTGCCCTCATAAAACTGCAAGCAATGCACTTCTGCAAATAGATGTGGCTGGTCCTCCAATCTCAAGTTCATCTGGGCTAAAGCTTTCAAATCTTTTGCTAATGAAGACATGACATAGGCCAGCTGGTCAGAAGTGGAGCCTAGGGGCCCTGGTGTCTCAGCTTGTCGATGGCCTAAGAGGGATGCCTGGACTCGGGAATGGTGAGAACTTCTCCGTGTGCAGCCAATTTGCTCCACTCAAGGCTTCCTTCAAAGTTCAACTGCTCTTAACTGGGCAAGAAAGTGCAGTGTGAAGCTGGCCATGGCGCTGGGATGGCAGTTTGTTAATCTCGTGTTCTTGAAAGAATTCGACAAGTTGGATAAAGTCTGAGAAAAATTTGCGGACCTCGCAGTTTCACCAAGCCCGAAGACATCAGACGAGGGCAAGTGGCCCAAGAGGCCCCACACTTCATCTCGCAGAGATCCCATTTGCATCTGGCACGGTTCGGGAAAGCATGGCTGTTTCCTTTCCAGTCATCAGAGCCACATGTTTATACTATAAATAAACATGGCATTATCCTCACCATACTGGAGATGGTTCTTTATCTAGAACACTCTAGGAACTTTTTAAAGAGCTAGCCACTTCCTGGTAGAGTTGTGCCTGCTTGTGGCAGATTCAGAAGTCGTGGGTGGTGCCTTAGCCTAGTTCTGTTTAAGGTACCATGGTCCCCTCCCTACTCTTCACAAAGGGGAACCTGTTCCCATTCAGGTCCCTCTGCATCGGTATTTCCATCCCTCCTTCCATTCAGAACAAGGATACGGACACCTGGCTTGCCTAGCTCCTAAGCCTATCTTTAGTCATAAGAGAGAGGAAAGGGAAGATGAACTGTCTAGTTCCATAGTGTTTATATCTTCTAGCTACAAAGAGTAATGATTTGCCAAACTGTTGCCAAAATGTAACCTGTATTCTCAGCCCTTTTATGTTGGCAGCTTCCTGAGCCAGCAATTCTATCACGAACAACCTGGCTTATGATGCTAGCTTATTGTAACATCCTCAGCATCGGTTCACCAGACCTGTGGGGCTTCTCTCAATGCCAACGCCTCCATACTGGAGCCTTTGGGGAAGAGGTGAGCTCTTGAGCAGTTTCCCAGCATTCTTCGGTGCCAGTAAACGTTAACAAGACCCACATAAAAAGATTTCCATGACCCAAAAGGTTTAGGAACCATCAAAATGTTCCTTTTGGAAATTTTCATTGGAAATTAGCATAGTAAAAACTTTATGAAATCCCATAATAAAGTTTTTAATCCAGAATTTTCCAAACCCATTTGACCCTTGAATGCCTTCTACCTACACACCTCTGCAAACACAGTAAAAGTTTTAGGGGGATGGGACACCCCCTAAGGTTAAACTGTTAACAACTGAGCATAGACTTACTTATTAAATGAGGCTCAGCTATGGCTTATTCAGGGGCATCCTGGGCCAGAACTCAGTGGAACATGGTTAGTTCTGACATGGTTCTTATAAACCAGGTACTGTACTAAGCCTTTAATCCTTCTCTTACGTCACTTAACCTTCACCTCAACTCCATGAGCAGGATCCTGTATACATCTATTTTGTAACCCCTTTTTTCTGCCTTGCCATAGTCCCAAAGTGATTAAATAGCCTACCAAGGTCACATGTCTTGTTGGGTGAAAATGAGTCCAGGTTTGCCTGGTGCCAGTCTGTGGCCTTAGTTAGAGAGCCTTCCGCCTCCTGGTAGATGTCAGTCTTCAGTGCATTGGGATAAGGGGTGATATGGATCAGGAAGGCAGAAGCTGCTGACAGCGGGCTTTGGAATCGAGAAGGCAGAGGCTTTGCTGTGTTGACTCTATCCAGGTCAGTTGCTACAGTCTACTTAACCACTGGAATGATGGATCTCACTCAGTACCTACCATGAAGAATCCTAAATTGGGAAATCAGAGCTGCTCGTCTTGGGGTCAGTCATGGGCTTATATATTGTCTCTCCATCCTGAGAAACTCAGGGTTAAGCCTCAAAATGAAGGCTTGTAATTGCTAAAACCATGATCATGTGTCGTGAAACTGAGATAGCATCTAGGTCAGTGTGGTCCCTAGATCAGCAGCATCAGCATCAGCTGGAAACTTGACAGATGGCCAAGCCCTTGGACAACATTCCAGACCGACTGAGTCAGAATCCCTGGCAGTGGGGCCCAGGGAATTATTTTAAGGAGCTAGACATTCAGAAGATTCTTAGAAACTCTAAAATGTGAGGTGCCCTGCTCTAAGTAGTCCCAAATCTCTTTTTATAGATGAGAAAACTGTGTCCCGGAGATCAGGTGACTTAGCCTTTGCCCTGGGGTGCACAATGGTAGAACTAGATAGGCCCAGTAGAACTTCCACTTGTCCAATACCCATAGTCTTTTCTTTTGGTAGCAGTACCCAGATTTTCCTTGCTATTACCTTCTTTCTCATTTTGTTTATGCTGTTTGCATGGGACTAACCCAATGTTCCAAGATTTAAGGGTTGCGTCATGATTTGGTCTGGCCAAATAGCATAATTTATCACAACTGCAATGCCAGTCCAGCCTTGGATACGCCATGAGGGAACAGACATATGACTAAGCCAGGGCAATGAAACAGGCTTATGGGATTTTTCTGGAATCCTAAGAAAGAGGAGTGTTCTTTTTATGAGGTTGATAGCTATCAGGATGCTGTCAAAATGCTCTATGTAGCATGAAGCCCACCCACAAAGACATCCTGTCCTGTCTGAGCGATGCTTCTCACCTTGTTTGCCCTCCTGTGAGCTTGAGAACTTTGGTTTGTACCATCAGCTCAATTGTCCTGGGTGCAGATACCTATTTTATACCCATGGAGACCGTCAGCTCATTTTGTCATGGCATACTTCCTGAACACATGGCTGCCTCTTCAGACTTGAGATTTATATACGGTTTACTAAACATGATAATGGTCACTGAACTCTAAAAGCCATAATGTGGACTGAGATCAGAGTCATTAAGTCATCAAGGACATTATGGTTCTTATCTTGTACCTAAAGCTTAAGGTGTTGGAAGACATGGAGATGCAAGGGGGAAGGTCTTAGTTGGAAGATTAAGTCTTCTGGGGCCTGAATACCCTTTAAGGGTGTATTGAGACCCTGACCCCTCTCCTCTCTCTCCCTCATTTCCTGCCATCATAAAGTCAACAGTTTTGTTCTGCCACATGTTCCCTGCCATGTTTTTCTGCCTTGCCAGAGTCCCAAGGTGATGGTCCAAGCAGCCATGATCTGAAACCTCTGAAGCTGTGAGCCAGTTTCTCCTCCTTATAAGCTTATCAATCTCTGGTATTTTGCAGAGCGGCAGAAAACCTAAGAGGTGGTGATCCTTAACTAATAAGGCCAGAGCCTTAGCGTCGCTCTGGCCCCTCCCACTAAAGAGAAGCATGGACGTCAGAAAGTCTAGGATGCTCTCCAACCCCTTCAGAGAGGAAGCAATAGCTCAAGGCTTTCACGATAGCCCTTCTGCGCTCATGCTGTGCAGCTTATCAAAAATCCTTCCAAGTGTCAAAATATTGGCACTTAGATGTTAAACTCTTCAGTTCCGTTTCCTTCCAGATCAGCTCGTAGTCAGGAGAAAAAGCAGTCAGTCAAGAAAGCAACCTCCAAGCCAAGTCCAAGTGCAAGAGCACATTTCGTGAGCACCGTTTTCCAGGTACTGAGATAGACTTCAGGAAGCCTCATCCCCTAATCCTGGAGCTAGCCCCGTGAGGTGCAGGCTGTCTGCTAGCATCCTGTATGTGCCTGCTGGATGCAGGGCACCATTTCCAGTACTCGCAGATGTGTTTAAACGCACTCACTCATTTTGTCCTTCCTGACTATGACGAGGGTTCCATAATTACAAACCAGCAGGCAGGCACTTTGAATCCTAGGCATCCGGCACAGAGGCTGTTCACTTAACTGCTCTCTAGTGCAGCTTAGGAGGTGTTGGCACAGCAGACAAAACCCACAGGATAAAGATATGACCCGCCTCCTTTCAGTGGTCAGTAAGCCCAGCGTGTTCCAGGTTGGAACCCTCACCCTGAAAGCAGGGACTGAAGTCTGTGATACCTCAAGTTTCTGTTGCTTTTGTCTCTATTCCAAAACACTGAAGATTTTTGTTTCACTACCCACAAAGTAATGAGACCTCCTGAACTTTCTCCACAACAGGGTTTCAGAAATGGAAGCCGACTGGGGATCTGAAATGAGGAAACCTGACACTCGGTTGTATGAGCAGCATGCGGTAGGAATTGGGGCACTGTGCTTATTCAGAACAGACCACAGAGGCCCGGGGTTGAGAGACAAGATGGCCTTGTGTTGGGTTCCCAGAAACGTCCCTAGTTGTTTACAGACACCCCCACTTGTTTCAAGAGGGTAGAAGGAGGGGGCATCTGATGTTGGAAAGCCTGCTTTGTGGGTGGTCTGGAGTTGAGGGTTTTCTCTTCCTCAGTTGTAAAGATTATGTCGCCCTCCAGAGAAGCCTCGGGGAGACCCCAGTGACCGTGCACATTATGAAGTACTCACACTTTAGCCCTGGACTAAATCATGTCCCTAAGGGTTATCTTAGCTTATAGTGAGACTCTGTGTTTCATTCAGTATGATAAGAGCCTTTCTTTTTTTTCTTTCCTTTTTTTTTTTGTTTTGTTTTGTTTTGTTTTTCGAAACAGGGTTATTCTGTAGTTTTTAGAGCCTATCCTGGAACTAGCTCTTGTAGACCAGGCTGACCTCAAACTCACAGAGAAGCCTGCCTCTGCCCTCTGCCTTCCAAGTGCTGGGATTAAAGGCATATGCCACCACCGCCCAGTTGATAAGAGCCTTTCTATGTGAACCAAACAGGATACAAGAACAGGAGGTGCTGGTGAGCGCCATTTACGAGCCCTTGCTGCTCTTGCAGAGGACTTGGGCTCAGTTCACAGCACCAGATCCAGTGATTCCCTACTGCCTGTTGTAACTCCAGCTCCAGGGGGCCTGACATCCTCTGGCTTCTGGATGTGGTGCACATAAACACACTCAGGCACATACACATCAATTTTAAAGAAAAAGAGTAAAGAATGGGAAATGTGTGTTTTCACAAATTTGTGTGATCTAAGTGTACTACTTACAGCTCACATGCCTCATGCAGTCCAGTCTAAAAATCAAAAACTTTGTTTAAACATGAGATTTAGAATATTTATATAAAACTTGATTGTACAGTTCTTGATCAAGAATGTTACAGATGACAAAATCATGTGGCAGTGTCAAAACGTTGGGCACACGGGGAAGCCAAAGCTGCCACACCATTCTAGTTCAGTGGTGATCTCTACAAACCCCAGAATATGTGGGTAGGATAGTCACTAACACTTTTCCCCTCTGAATAAACCGTTTCCAAGCTGTTCCATCCTCATAGCTTAGTGCAGCACCATGCTTAGAATCCAGTTCCTAGCTGAATCTGCAGCTTAGCTCTTCTCAGCTCCTCTTTGTTTTCCATTGATTTCTTTAAAAACAAAAGCAAAAACAAACAAATGAAACATAATTTCAAATTATTTTAAAAACTTTTAAAAAGTGTTTGTCTGCATTAATGTATATGCACCATGTGCATTCAAGTGCCCAGAGAGACCAGAGAGGTTATCCTCTTCCCTGGAACTAGACTTGCAGATAGTTGTGAGGCACTGCCTGGCTGCTGGGAACCAAATCTGGGTTCTCTGCAAGAGAGGCAGGTGCCTTCCACCCTCCTCTGACGCCAGCTTTGGGGGATCGGACATCCCTGGCCTCCACATATGCTGCACATACATATACTCAGGTACACACATAAATAAAACAATTGAATGACGAGTAGGAGATGCAAGAGTCACATCCCTGCTGAGGCATCTCCCCACCCTATCACTATTCTAAATGGGATATAACAAAATCAGTTTCTTAAGATTTATTCTTTAATTGACAAAATACATAAATATATGGACTTATTCTATTCATGCTGTTGTGACATTTTTAAATATCCTGGGATGGCTAAATCAAGTTGACAACATCCATTTCCTCACATACTGACATATTTACCTTCATTTATAGTGAGGAAAATTAAAATCTACTCTTGTCACTATTTTCAGTCCTGTGCTATTTTTAAATTTTGCTCATTATGATGTATATATTTGTATGATATATGGAGGGGTACAGACACACTTAGGTATGTATGGTGCACTTTAGAGGACAACTTTCAGAAGTTGGTTCTCACCTTCTCCAGTGGGTGACTGAACTCAAGCCACGAGGGCTGCGTGGTAAACAAACACTTCTACTCTGGGGGCCATCTTGTCAGGCCCAACAATTAATCATCAGGTTTTATAACAGATACGAATTTATTCCTTTAGTCTAACTGCAATTTTGTATCTTTTGACCAACAACATCCTTCTAATCCCTTCCTATTATGCCCAGCCCCTGGTAGCGTCATTCCTTTCTATTTCGGCAAATTCCACTTTATTATTCTTGTATATAATTGATGTCTTGTGGTATTTGTTTTCATAAAAGACCGTTAGAAAATTTTTTTATAGTTAAATAGTATTCTATTGTGTACACGTGCCACACTTTCTTTAGCTGTTCACCCACTGATGGGTACTTTGCTCGATTTCACACATCCCAGCTCTTGTGAATAAGACATCAGAAAGCGTAGGGACCCACATGCACCTTTGTTGTGTTGATTTTATGTCCTTTCAACGTACACTCAGTAGTTACATCTGGTAGATGCTTGGTCCTGTGGCAGTTCTAGTTTGATTTCTTTTGAGGAATTTTCTATTCGTTTCCATAGCAACTCTACCACCTTACATTCCCAGCAGCAATGGACCAGGGTTCCCTTTATTGTACATACTCACCAATCCTTGTCATTTTTTCAGTACGGATAGTAGCTGACCTAACAGGTGTGAGGTGGCAGCTCCTTGTGACTTTGATTTCATTTAGATTTTAATTAGCAAGGTTGAGCTTTCTTCCATGCAGCTGTTGGCCGCTTGCTCATCATCCTCTTTTGAGAACCAGATCTTCATATCCGTTACCCATTTGTAATTATTTGTAATTCGAGTCAAGTTCTTTCTATAGTGTGCCTATATAGCGAGAGATATGGATGTATAACATGGCATATTTAGAGTGATGATTGTTTCTTCTGTGATACGTAAGTCATTTAGTTTGGCGAAATTTCCCTGAGGTTGTCTTGGAAACTGTGAACTGTCCCAGGTACATGACAGACAGGAACCAACAAGAGAAGTACAGGAGGGGGAATTCGGCTGTCATTAAGATTGATACCATTTGCAGAGTTCAGTGCAGAAAATGTTAGTTTGAGGGGTCAAGCTACCGGCCATCACTAGGTCTTTTGACATTCACACTTTCCTCTAAGACACAAAGCTAACGTTCTGAGGACTCTGAGCTATTGATATTTCCTTCAGAGTTAACAAAAAGCTGGTATCACCCTCCACTCTTGCATAACCTTCTTGGGTTCAGTTTGTATGCTTGCCAGTTATAGAGGCATCCTACAGAGGTCAAAGTGGAAGAGGGGCCATGGAGGAACTGGAATCTCCTGACAAGCTATCAGATACCACAGTGTGATGTGACTGACCCTCACAAGATACTCTATGACTAATACAACATATTTTAAATCCGAATCTAGTCCAGCTTCGTGCTATCATTCTAATATACATCTATTCTTGCTATTTCTACATCTCTCTAGTCATGGTTAGCGGGGATTTTTCTGCTCTCTATATCTCCCCTCCTTTCCCTTTCCCCTCCCCCCTTACACACATCCAGACAAGCCCCTCTTGCTCGCCTCCATTAAATCCCAACCTTCCCAGTTCCATCACTTTCTTTGTTCTAGCCTCTGAGGATTGCTTCTGTAGCTTTTCCCTTGCCTGGGTACAGTCCATAGGAGCCTGATGATTTGGCGCCCTCCAGGGGCACATTTGTCAGCCCCGTCCTACTCAGCGGTGAAGGGGAAGGACCACAGGGGCCTAGAAGGACCACAGGCTTCCTAGTGTACCCGGGATTTTATTTATTTATTTTTTGTTTTTCTTTTTTTTCAAACATTTTATTTTATTTTTTGCTTTATAAATAATATCATCCTCCCCTCCTCCCATTTCCCTCCCACTCTCCCCCTCTCTCTCCAGTCCTAAGAGAGAGCAGGGTACTCTGCCTTGTGGGAAGTCCAAGGCCCTCCCCTCTCCATCCAGGCCTAGGAAGGTGTGCATCCAAGCAGACTAGGATCCCCCAAAGCCAGTACTTGTAGTAGAATCAAATCCCAGTGCCACTATCATTGGCTTCTCAGTCAGCCCCCATTGTCAGCCACATTCCGAGAGTTCAGTCTGATCACATGCTCATTCAGTCCCAGTTCAGCTGGCTTTGGTGAGCTCCCATTAGATCAATCCCACCATCTCCGTGGGTGGACGCACCCCACTGTGGTCCTGAATTCCTTGTTCATCTTCTCCCTCTTTCTTGCTCTTCAATTGGACCTTGGGAGCTTTTATTCCCTCCAACTCTCCTGTGCCACCCCTCCCCCACTCTCAAGTTGTTAGCCTCTTCTCCTGTGGCAATTACGTGTGTGTGTGTGTGTGTGTGTGTGTGTGTGTGTGGTCTGTGAATATATTTAAAAACAACCCACTGAGTCTATTTTTGTTATCTGTGTATATATGATTTCAGGGCTGACCAGTCTTCACTGTACAATAAATCAGGGCGTTCATTTCTGGGCGAGACTAATTCTCCTTTATCCAGTAGTCATTAGTTGACTGTAGTTCTTGGTCTAGGCATGGACCCCATGACCTTTCCCCTTCCCGTGTTAATACATTCATTGATACTGCCATTGTTCCAATCTTGTCCACGAGCCATTTCTAGGAGAAACTGCTTCACAGCAGACTTCTTGGTACTCTGACTCTTACAGACTTTCTGCCCCCTCTTCTGCAATGTTCGCTGAGCCATAGATGCAGGAACTGTGATGTAGATATACCCACTGGGGCTAAGTCCCCCACAATCTGTTTATCTTCTGCATTGTGTCTAGTTGTGGTTTCTGCAATGGTCTCCATTTGAGGGGTGGTAGCCCCGCTTATTTGTGCTGCTTTCCTATCAGAGAGGGTCGTGGGGAGGGAAGGTGAAGCCCCTGGTCCTTCTTGGTGTAACTGGAACTTGTATGAGACTTGAAATGCTGAGAAATGACAAAAACCTAATTCTGTTCTCTCATAACCCTTTAATATCAGAGAAGCACCTTTTCTTTTTCACCTGTAAAGTGGGGTTGATGATATATAATTTGAACACTTGGTACAGAATGAGATTGGATAACCATTTAGAGATTAGTGTGAAATCGTCCAGAGGTGTTCATATTCTTAGTCCCCAAATCTTAGGGGTAAGTCCTTGGTATTTCTGGAGGTGAGGAGAGTGAAGACCAAGCAGGTGCTGCTCCTAGGAGGTCATTCGCTATCTTGAAGATTGGATCAGATCCAGAAATATTGGTCGATCTCAGAATGGAGGGATGGATGCTTAGGTCTGGTGGTCTGTGTGTGAACATGAGGACCTCCACAGTGTCCTGGTCCCCAGTTCATGATGCTGACTGCCCAGCTTTTCCATGGGCCCTGGGCCTGTGTGGGCCAATCAGACAAAGACAGAGGCTCTTGTTTGAGTTTTCCCCTATGGCTTTAGGCGTCACAGTCATTGCTTTGACAAAAAAAGAAAAACAAAACAAAAAAAAAACCTTGGATTTTATCTGTTCCTTCCCTGAAAATCAGGTCATGTTGTTTCCAAAGACAGTTTTCTAAAGGAAGATGTTTGTACAGGGAAAATCCCCAGACTTGCCAGCATCCTCATAGCGATGTTATCAGCCGTCCATGTCAGCACTCCTAGAGAACGGTTTGTTCTCCTCCCGCTCGCGATATCGGTGGTGTGTCTCATGGAAGAGGGTGGGAGGGCTCGGCTAGAACTGACCTGTATAATGAAGAGCCCAAGCAGAGCTTCAGGGTTGTTAAGCCTCCCTCGGCGAAGTTAAATCATCACTAGGACTTGGGCCATCTGTGGAAAGATGAGCCGAGCCGTCTGCTCTCAGGCATTGGTGCCTTCCATCATAAAAATTGCAGACTATCAAAGCTAAAAAAGAAGCTTGAAGCTTTTGTCACTTCAGCTCCTTCCCATGACACACGTGAAAACTCAGTGCCAGACAGGCGGCAAGTTTCCCATGGTCACTAGAAAGGGAAAGCACCAGGACTTGAACCTGTAGCTTTTGACTCCCCCGTACAAAACTATCGTCTCTTTAGCTGAAGGTGCCGAACCTTGAGGAATGAAGACAGAAGGATGTTCTCAACCATATTTACAAGCCCACAGAGGGCCTGGGCTAGGAAAGGTGGGGAGGAAGTGGGGCGGGGTGAGCGGCAGCCCTTTTACAGGCCAGGGCAGATGTTTGGGTCAGCCAGGAAACCTCTCTGAAGTTGGTGTCCTGGGAGGAAGAGAAAGGCTTTGGCTCTGGAACATCTCTTTAAGGTGTTTACGGACTATTAAATCATGTGTATGTGTGGGCGGGTGAGCATGGACCATGGAAGTAAGTGTGTGTGTGTGTGTGTCCGTGTGTGCGTGTTTTAGGGGTGAGCATATGTCTCCTTCACTCCTGTGGCCTCGGTGTCAGCTTGCTCACTCCCACATGAATATTTAATACAGTGTTAGAAGGGTATATGCTGGTTCTGGGAAGAAACCTCCTGTTCTGTTTCTTGTGCATAGATGAGATGTGATCGGTCTGCTTCCTGACTGCCAGGCTGGCCCCTCCCCTCTGCTCTCATGCTTTCCTGACACAATAGTCTGTATCTTCTCTGGGACAGTAAGCTAAGATAGACGCTTTCTCCTCTCCATTGCTTATGAGCCCGGAATTTTGTCATGGTGTCAGAGGACAAGCTACTACAGGGCAAGTTTGTGCTGGCATCTCAAGGAGGAAGGAAGTTCTGTGTGCAGAGGGACCATGGAGAGTGTGGCAGGAGGAAACGTGGCACAAGTGTGGATCCACAGGACCTTAGCGACTAAGAGACATGATAGGTGAGAAAAGACAGCAGAAGTGGGCGGGACATAAACCACACACACGTTCATTTTAAGAGTATTGAAGCTGGTCCTGGGAATCATGGTTGAGCAGGACGTACGGTAACCAACCTTGCTTTCAAAATGATGGTTCTCACTTCTGTCTGAGAGAAGAACTGGGCTGTGAGGGGTATAAGGTGTAAGCAGGAATGGGGAGAGCTAGTAGGAGGCTAATAGAGTATAGATTAAGATATTGGTAGCTGAGAAGGTAGGTTGATTTCAAAGGAAGAAACTCAAGAAGTAAATGGTGATGTTGTTAGGAGCTAATGCAGGAGCACAATGGAGAGAAATGACAGCCACCAAGAAAGACTCCCAGGGACCCCTAGCAAGAATGACCAGGAGGTGGCATGCGACAACTGTGCACACATGGTTGTTGTCATTGGTGAGTGTCCCTGGCCTGGGCTATAGTACTTCCCTTGTGTATCAACGCCTTCCCTTGTTGTCAACAAATGCCCTAGAGAAACAGCATCGGAGGAGGGATTGTTCATGTTGGCTCCTGGTTTCAGAGGTATCAGCCCATCTTCGAGTGGAGACAGTGGCAGATAAGAGCAGTCTTTTGGTGACTAGGAAGTAGAGAAAGAGAATACAAGGAGAAACCAGGGCAAGATATCACTTTCAAGGACACAGCCCAGTGATCTGCTTCTTCTGCAGCCCCCACCCCTCCGCCACCACCAGTAATGCCAGAATACTATGAATCCATCAAGAAATTAAACATTTAACGAGGCAGAGCGCTCACAATCTTATTTCTGGAGCCATCATCATAGACACACTCAGAAATATTCTAGGCATTTCTCCCTCCAATTAGGTTGTCAATCAAGACGAACTCCCATCCCACATGATGTTTAGGATCTGGGAATTGATTTACCGATGCATCCCAAATCCTTCAGGGAATTGTTTTCATTCTGGATAATTCTATCAGACAGATCAATTGGTAGAGTTTTTAGTCAGAGACAAAGCTCAAATTAGAGTACAAGGCTTCCAAGTGAACTATATTTTATTTCTTTTCTGATGGATGTCCTTAGCTCCCACGTTTATATCATAAGCAAAACACTATGGCTAATGGAATTCTTGGAAAGAGAAGGGTATGTAAAGTTAATTTTTTTCTGAGCTTTCACAGGGAAAGTAATGTTCTAGCAAGGTAAAAGGAGGGAAATAGGGTGGGACCAGCTTGCAGAGGTTGGAGAAAGGACTGTGATGAGGGGAAACAGCCCAGTCGGAGTAGTTGAAGAGTATAGCAGGTGACCTAGATGTCCCCAACTCCTCCAGCATATAGAGATACTTCTCCCTCCTTTCATGGCCATTGCCATGAATCTGGAACCTCATCTCACCCTTGATTTCCTACCCAAAGTATTTCTGGAACTTTCCTATCATTCATTCCACTTGTATGATATATCCTGGTCACCTGTCATCTCCAAGCCCAGGCTCCCTTTCAGGGTAGATGCTGCAAGTTCATAACAGTGGGCTTAGTAGCTGCTCTCTCTGTGCTGGTATGTGGGGACAGTGACCACTGCCAGAGTAAGAGTAGTCCACAGTTATGTAGTCATCCGTAGCCTTCCTTTCCCAGGCCTGGGTAATGGCTCCTTCTGAGAATAGTAAATTACAATATCTCAGAAAATTTAGTGGAGGCTTAGAAATGACAAGTATAAAGAGAAACTTGAAATTAGATACAGGATGTGCTGTGTCCTAGATCTCATCACAGGATCGTCTATTAAATGTCTCTCTGTCTAGAGCTTGGCAGAGTGCCAAGCACAAAAACTATCCCACCCATCCCACCTCCTTTCAGTAGTGGATCCATCCTTATACCCCTTCCAATCAGGGTCCAACTCTCTGAGCTCTGCAGAGAGGAATACCAACAAGGAAAGGGATGTCTAATTTCTCATCTGGAAAGTCAGGAAATTGTATGGAACCACACTGTTCTAACCACAAATATAAAGTAGAATAGACAAATAATTAGCAGCCCTTCTTATATCTGTTGTAGATATGAGGTCACGAAGAGAACAAATGGGAAAAAAAAGCCAAAAAGTGGGGGTGGAGGGTACCAGAGAATCATAGAACCAATGACCGGACAGCAGTGCTGGGATAGGAAAACCGAAATGAGAACTCACAAGCATAAGTGGCTTAACGGTAGACAAACCAAGTTTTAAAAATCCCAGGGGTACCCAATCATAGGAAGAGCCACACCAGTTTTGTGAGCTTGACCCCTAGATGCTCACTTACATAATCAGAAGAAACCCCCTGATACTGGAGAAAAACATTTCGAAATATCATATAGCAACTGACGATTCTTAGACCAGGATCGAAATACAAAGGCGGTTTCTAGAGTGTAAGCTAATGAGGATATGTTGAAACTTATCAACCCTGAGAAAGGAAAGAAACACCCAATTCCAGTCAATAATAGCCACCCTGTCTCCTCTCCAAAGAGAGATGAAGCTGGACCACACTGCCGCAGTTCACAGGAAGTGCAAGTTCAATTAAAGAACTGGGCCTGCCCATAGGACCAGCAATGCTACAAGATGGTTTCCCTGCCACACCTTGTCAACACACCACTCATGGCCCGTTGTCCATGGTCCAGCTTGTTTAGTACATCACATCTGCCTGACAGAAAAAAAAAATTACAAAGCATATTATTAAGAAAAAGTAGGGAGTTCTGGGAGAGACAGCATCAGGATTAGGAATGCGGGGATGTTGGGACTGTCAGACTGGAAGCGAAAACAAGAGCGGTTAGAGAGGAAGGATTCTAACGGGGAAAGGAGGCGGTGGGTGGGACAGATGGAGACTGTCAACCAAGAGGAAATGCCAGAGATAAAAAGTACTAGCAGATGAAGAATGCCTTTGAGGGGCAGGGCAGGGCTGAAGGATCACGCGTGCTCATAAGCTCGGTGGATGCTCGCATAGCTGACGATAAAAGGGAAAACGACTGTGAGAATACCTAGAATGTATGAGAATGGTGAAACAATTACACACTCAGGAATACCAGGGGGAAAGAGAGGAAAAGAACAGAAACAGTAGAGGAAGCCACCGTGACAGAGAATTCCTGCAAATCAACGCGGGATGCCAGAACCTTCCCCACAGGCATATTAGCTTCAAAAGGTACACATTAAAATTTTAAAACCTCGAAAGAAACCCAAAGACAAAGAGGTCCTGCCGAGGAACAAAGACAAAAGCTATACCCAGCTTCTCTTCAGAAGCCATGTAAGCAAAGAGGGGGAGGGTAGCATATTAGAAATCTGAACAAGTTGCTATGGCTTACACATGGTTTACTATGAGATTCCGTGGGTTCCTGTGCTGAGATGTGGTCCTCTGAGTGACAATGTTAAGAGATGGTGGGGTGAAGTGGCATGTCCATAGGTCACTGGAGACACTACCGTGTAGTGATTTAAATTGTTCTCAAGAAACTCTTGAGTTTCACCCATGTAAAAGGATTGGGAAGAGTTAGGCCTGGCTACCCCTGAACCCCACACCCATCCCCTGACCCCAACATCTCGCTGGCTTCCATGGTCACTCCCTCTCATGCACATTCTTGGTTGTGAAGCCATAGGCCCTGGAATCCTTACCAGAGCAGTGTTACAGCCACACCCTTCAAAGCTCAAGAGATTTGTGAGCTAAATGAGACTCTTTCATTTGTAAAGTACGCAGGCTTGGGGACCTCATTATAAAACAAGCAAACAAACAAAACAAACAGGCCCATAGACCTGTTAAATTAACTTACAAAAAAAGGTGACTTTCCCAAGTGAACAGAAATCAAGAGTTTGTTGCAGATAGGCCTATCTAACAGGATATAGTGAATTTTTTTAAAGTTCTTTGAGAGAAGAAAAATTAAATAGGCCAGACACACAGGTCTACATGAGCAGAGGAAGGTGCTAGGACAATAGGCATGTACCTCCGTGGCTCTTTTTCTTGGTGCTGGGGACTGAACCTGAGACTTTATGCATGTAGACAAGTATTCTACCACGGAGTCATATCCTCAGTCCTCTTATTTATTTTTATTGCTTCGGCACACACTTTGTTCAAAACTGTAACATCAATGCGTTCTATTGTTTATGTTTCTACTTGTGCATATGTTTATACATAGATACTTTTGCATGCACATGCATATTTTAAGGACCATGGCACAGAAGCAGAAGGTCAGTTTAGAGTATTTGATTCTTTTAAAAAAATATTTATTTGTATTTTATGTGTACTGGTGTTTTGTCCACAGGTATGCCTGTGTGAGGGTGCCTGATCGCTGGAACGGGAGTTAGAGACCAGTGTAAGCTGCCATGTGGGTGCTGGGAATTGAACCTGGATCCTCAGGAAGAGCAGCCAGTGCTCTTAACCACTGAGCACTCTCCCTGGCCCTGAGAATTTGATTCTTAAAAGAGATACTACCCATGAAATGGTAAAGTGTTATCTAAATGTGATACTGAATTTAGTAAAAATATATAATTATTATACATTAAAATTATAAAATATATTATAATTATAATATATATTAAAAAGAAGAAGAAATAATACAGTAAGACAGAGGAAAGCAATTGTTTAAAATGCTCAGTTACAACTACCAAAAATCAGAAAAGTGGAAGATAGGAATCATGAGAAAGGCGGTTGAAAGAAAACGTTAACAAATATATAGATAACTATCCAACTATACCAGTAAAAGTCTTCAGTGGCAGTGGTCTAGTTATAATAATTTTAAAAAATTATTGCATCGGATTAAAAATAAAGACCCAATTATGTGTTGTCTAAAAGAAGTCCACTTAAAGATGAAGCTGCATATAGATCTGAAGTAAATGGGCAGAGATCAATTTGTCATGCTAACTCTAATTTAAAAAGTAAAACAGACATCAGAGCAGGAAGCTTTATCAGAGACAAAAATGGACAGCATGTCATGACCAAAAAGTTCATTTTTCAAGAAAAGATAATCCATAGTGTATTCACAGTCTACAAGAGAGTCAAGTTATGTGAAGCAAGAGCTGATTGGACAGGTGCATCCACCCGTGCTGTTGGAAACTTCAACACCCGGCATCAGTAAAGGACGCAGCCTGATGGCAGAAAATCAGTAAGGCCAGAGTTGAGTTCAACAGTACCATCCATCAGCTACTGAGACACTTTATCCAACACAACAATGAACACATTCTTTTCAACCTAGTAAGGAGCAGTCATCCAGATGGACCATATTCTGGGCCATCAAACACATCAAAGAAACTTGAAAGAATGCTAACCATACAGTGTTTCCTCTCAGACCCCAATGCAATTAAACAGAAATCAATTAACAAAAAGAAAGGAAGAAAATATCATAATATTTGGATACTAAAATACTTCCAAATGACCTATAAATAAACAAAAGACTGCATTTCAAGATAAATTTTAAGATTTAAAATTAAAGGGAAATAAAAACACAATTTACTTAAAATTGGCCCAACGCACTGGAAACAGTGCATCATTCTGAACGTGTTTATTAGAAAAGGAAAGAGAGAGAATTAGTAGCTTCTACTGTGGGCAACTAGAAAAGATGAGCAAATTATGTCCAAAATACGTGTGAGGAAATAAATCAAACTGGAAACAAGAATAAAAAATAGAAAATAGGAAGCCAGTACAGAACAACAGCAAAATTTGGTTGTTCAAAAAAAATCAATAAAATCAGGTTACAAGTGGTGCTTGCTCTTGACTATCAAGTTGATTAGATTGAGAGACACCCTGGGAGAGGGTAGGAAAACTTACTTCTGGTTATATCTAAAAATAAGTATCTAGAAATCATTAACTAAGGGGAAAGAATGGTCCTGGAAATGGTTAATAGAGGGGAAAAGAAGAGAACCTGCAAGAATAGATATCCCGTCCCGGCTTCCTGGCTACCATGACATGAACTGCTTGACTCAGACACATCCTCCTTACTGTGATGCTCCAAACCGTATGAATCCATGAGCAGTACTAGGTATTTATTACAGCAATTAAAAAATAGACAAAACATCGCCTAAGCTGTGCGGAGTGGGTGGAGGTGATAAGACTATCACTGCCAGAGGTGAAACAACCTGGCTATAAATGTCACCCCTTTGAAAGAATCATTAAGTGATAAACTAAAAGAAATCAATTGATTCCTTAAAAGATGCAATCAGTTAGCCCCCCCACAGGAAGTTATAAATAACTTGAAAAGTTTTACTCTACTTGAGAAATTTAACAATGACAACAAAAAAAGAACTTTCTAAACCAGAAAGAATTATGCCCAGAATGGTTCACTGGTAAACTCTCCCACAGACTGAAGGAAAATTATCAATTATAAACTGATGTGGGATTCCCTTTTTATTACTATTGGTTAATAAAGAAGCTGCTTTGGTTGATGGCTAGGTAGAGCGAGGTGGGAAAACTAAAGTGAATGCAGGGAGAAAGAAGGAGGAGTCAGGCAGAAGCCATGTAGCTGCCAAAGGAGAAAGACGCCAGAACATTACCTGTAAGTCACAACCTCATGACAATACACAGATGAATAGAAATGGGTTAATTTAAGATGTAAGAGCTAGCTAGGAATATACTCAAGCCATTGGCCAAAGAGTGTTGTAATTATTATAGTTTATATGTGATTATTCAGGTTTAAGCAGCCAGAAAATGAAAGAAGAGTCTCCGCTTACAATATACAATATTTTTTAAATTTATTTATTATTTATACAGTGTTCAGTCTGCATGCCAGAAGAGGGAACCAGATCAAATTACAGATGGTTGTGAGCCACCATACGGTTGTTGGGAATTGAACTCAGGACCTCTGGAAGAGCAGCCAGTGCTCTTAACCTCTGAGCCATCTCTCCAGCCCAGTATACAATTTCTTTCAAAAGAGAGAAGGAAAGGCATGCTTCGTAACTCATTCCATGAGACTTACATGTCCCAAATCCCTAAACTAGGGAGAAATACAGATTGAGCATCCCTGATTCAAAAATGTCAAATGTTCTGAAATCAGAAACATGTTGAACACTGACATGCCCTTCAAAAAGTGTGAGATTGTGGAACAGTCTGGATTTGGGGGGGGGTTGGTTTAAAATACTTTAAATTCATGCAAATATTCTATAATCTGATACACTCTGAAATCTGAAAAACTAGTTGTTCAAAGTATTTCTGATAAAGAATATTCAGCCTATATTGCAACAGAAAGCAACATCAAAGATCTCTTTCTTAGGAACAGATGCAGGCGGCTCTCCAAGAACATCCCCCTGACTGACAGGATATGCAAGAGCTCAACATTTAGACCCCAGAGTAAAAGGCCACTGTATTATAGGCTCAGTCATAAAGTCATACAAGTAGATCCAACACCTATGCATGATGCTTTAAAACTCAATATACTAGGAACAGAAGGGGAACATCCTCAGTTTACAAAAGAAAATATGCAAAAAACAAAACAAACCCATAGCAAATATCACGTTAATGGTTAAGATCCTCAAAGCTTCCTCACCAAGGCCATGAACAAAGCAAGACTGTCTTCTTCTGCACTGGTCTCCCAGTTTTCAGGAAGTCCTAATCAACACAGTAAAAGAATTAGAAGAATCCAGATCAGAAAGGAAGAAAGGAAACTGTGTTCATAGGTGATGTGATTGTCTTTATAGAAAACCTGAAATGACAAAAATGTGCTGGCAAGTGATGGTTTCACATGAGTAGAATATAAGATTAACAGCAAAAGCTGCCACTCTCAGACATAGTAAAAAAATAAACAAGCGGAATTTGAGGATAAGAGAAAATACTATTTGAACTGACATTTATAAAAAGTACAATATCTAGGAGTAAATCTAGCAAAATGTGTACATAATCTACATGCAGAAAATTGTAACTCAAATTATTAAAGGGCAAAAAAATATGGAGAGAAGAGAACCCCATGTTCATGGATAAGATCTGACATTAATTAAGGGTCAGTTCTCTTCCTGTATTCCAAGTAAAGAGCAAGCAAATTCTTCTGTGGAAATAAATAATGAATTCTACAATTTTTATACAGAGAGGAAAAAAAAAAACCTCAGGAGAGCCAAGACAGGAGAACAAAGTTAGGAAACAGATGGTATCTAATGTCAAGACAGTACGTAGCTGAAGTAATGAAGGTAGTGGGGTACCAGGGAAAAAAAAAGACAAATCGATTGATGGAGGAGAACAGAAAGGTCAGAAATGCATCATGTCGATACAGTCTACTGAAAAGGAGCAAAAGCAGTACAATGCATAATCATCCCGCAAAGGCCGCGGGACAACTATGCAGCTGTACCCACAACCCCACACACTATTCACTTAGACAAAAAACACAAGCACACACAACACACAGTGCACAGACATGTCACACACAAATATACCACATGTACTCTCACCACTTATCATATACACATACAGAGAGAGAGAGAGAAAGAGAGAGCAACACCACATACAAGTTCATAAGCACATACCACACATGTGCAACCAAACAAACACACATCACATACATAGGCATAATACACAAATACACACAACAAGCAATATACAAACACTCTCACAATACACACAACCACCATATACCACATACTGCACATAAACGCACACATCACACACATAAATATGATATATAGAAACATCCCAAAGAGTACACAGATGCACCACACATAAAACATGCTCATATACATGCAACCATGCACACACATCACATATAGACATAACACATACAACATACCTAACTACACAAGCACAGAAGGAATAATACATAGACATATAGCACACAAAAATATACCACATACAAATAAACACATAAACCACACAGGCAAAGCAATTACACTACACACAAATGCACAAAGACACACAGATACATACATACATACATCACACAAACACACACCACATATTACACACATACACACTAAATACACACACACACACAAAATGGAAGATCCTAGAAAAAAACATCCCAAGCCCTTCACAAAATGTATGTGAAGTAGCCTATAGATTGGAATGTAAAATACAAACCTGTCCCCAAAGATAATATCTGCATGAACCTAGGTCACTTTGGGTTTAGTAGTGATTTTGCAGACATAACAAAGGCACAATTCCCGAAAGAAATAACAATAAAATGGTTTTGGCTAAAAGAAAAATATCTGCCCTGTAAAAGATATTCTCACTGTCAAATGAGTGAGATGTCCCTGACAGAGACAATATTGGCAAAGGCATGTCTAACAGAGGGCTGCTGCTTACAACACACAGGAAACTCTTAAGTCACAGCATTAAGAAAACAATCTAGTTTAAAAATGAATCAAAGACTCGACAGAGATTAATCAAAGTCAGCACACAAATGGCACATAAGAAAGATACTCTCTACCTGCTATAACCAGAGACATGTAAATTGGAACAGAGCTGCTGCTGCCATTGACCCAATCCGGAGCACTGCCACCAATAGCTGGGGAGGTCATGAAGCAGCAGGAAGCCCCCTCTTTTGCTGGGAAAAATGTGAAATAGTGCAACTGCTTTGAAAGACAGTGTGCACACAAACACCATAGAGTCCAGCAAGGGTACTGCTGGCTACTTACCAGGGAAGCTGGAACATGTAAGCCAGGCATGGTGAAGCTTAGAACATCTGAGTTTGCTTTCTATTCTGTAATAAAAACGCTGATCAAAACCAACTTTGGGAGCAAAGTTTGATTTGGCTTACATTCCAGTGTCATATTCTAACACTGAGGGAAGTCAGGGCTGGAATCTAGAGGCAGGAACTGAAGCAGAAACCTCGGAGGAACGCTGCTTATTGGCTTGTTCTTCATGACTTGCTCAGCTACCTTTCTTATGCGACCTCGAACCAGCTACCCAGCAGGATGGCACTATCACTACACAATAAGATGGGCCCCTTCACATCAATCCGGAAAATGCCCCCATAGTCTTGCCCCCAGGCCAATCTGATGGAGGTATATTCTCAAACAAAGTTCCTCTTCCCAGAAGACTAGTTTGTGTCAAACTGACAAAATATAATAATAATAATAATAATAACCAGCGCATTAAGTATGAGCCAGCCTTGACTACAAGAAAAAAAGAAAAAAGGAAGGAAGTGAGGGAGGGAAGAAGGAATAAAAGAAGGAAGGAAGGAAGGAAGGAAGGAAGGAAGGAAGGAAGGAAGGAAGGAAGGAAAGAAGGACATACAAAAACCTACAAGTGGTTATTTACAGCAACTTCATTTATAACTTCCAAAACTTTGAAGGAGCCAACCAAGATGCCCTTTTGTAGGTAAAGAGAAAAACTGTGGTACAGACAATGGAATGTTATTCATTGCCAAAAAGGAACAATTGAGCCACGGGCAGACATGAAGGAAATCGAATGTATGTTACTGAGGAAAAGAAGCTAAGTCTGAAAAGGCTATAATCTGTCAATCTCTGGACATTGAGGGAAAGACGTAAGTACGGCAGGAATAGAAAGTCAATAGTGACGCACATTCAGGGCAGCAAAGTTATTCTGGACTTTCCTGTAACGGGGAATGCAGGTCATTGTACGTTGATTAGAACCATAAGCTGTGCGCCACCCAGAATAAGCCTGAATGCAAACTGTGGGTTTGGGGTAATAATGAAATGGAACGTAGGCTAAATAATTTGGACCAGATGTACCCTTTAGGGAGATGTTGACAAGGGGAGGCAATTCATTCAGGTGTGGAGGCAGCAGGCACGCAAGCGTCTCTGAGCTTTCCTTTCAATTTAGCAGCGAGCCTAAAATTGCACTAGAAATTTCCCAGTTTTTAATATGGCCGTGGAAAGCATGTTTTAGAGTCGCAGCTCTGCCCACAGACTGAATTTTCTATTGTGAAACCAGAGAACAGTTATTCTTGCCAGGCTCATACTGTGCATTAAGAGTTCTTGCCTTGTAAGTCTGAAAAGCCCCAAACAATGTTCCCAGCTCCTTCCATCCTCCCTCCAAAGTCACCAGAGGCCCCCAGAGGTGAACCCCAAGCAGCTTCCAGGAAGAAAATAACATGGCTGAAGTTTGAAAAGGTTGTTTCTCTCCCACATCTACCTAAGGGCAGTTAGAAAACCACCAGATTACCAACTCAGTTAGGCCACCTCTTCCCCAGCACATAACCAGAGAGAACAGGGCTTGCGATTGAACAATATAAAGGGGCACTAAGCCCCTGCCTCCAGGATCCTCATGGGCTCCTCCATTCTTAGTTGTCAGGGATGCTTCTGCAGATGGTGGTTTAACAGAATGGCAGCCTGAGCCTGAGGAACGTTGGCTCTGTAGTTCCATGCTCAGCTAGGCTTTTAAGCACTAGGGTTTCCCATGTTGAACGTTGCCCTAATTCATGCCTGACTCTTGTAGAAGACTGATGGGGTGTGGATTCAGTGACCTATATACTCTTGGCATAATTAAGCTGGCAGGATCCGAAGAGCTCACTTAGCACTTCGAAGGAATGAGACACCTAAAACTAGCCAGCTAATAAGAGGCAAAGTTTATTCATGAACTACCCACCTAGGAGCCACACACCGTCACCCAGCCCAGCCCACTGTATTCCACAGCACATCTGAGTTCTCGGATGCCTGGGAATTCCACCTAAATGCTATCCAAGGCTCCTACGTTAGAATTATTTTCCGTCCTCCCTCCCCCCGATGAGAAGGCCTGCATTTGTCAGCACTCATGCAGCAAACACATGCATCACTTTGTTCTCAGTTGCAAAGTCTAGGCCAGTTCCCAGGACAGAGTGACAGGCAGCAGAAACGAGGGTTAGCAAGCTGAGAGCCTGGAGAAGGTGGCCCCGATCAGTCCGATTTCGAAAGAGAGACTGTGTCTTTGTGAAGCATCTCTTGATCAAGGGAAGGCAGAGTGGAACTGTGTTTCTTCCGGGTCACTGCATGGTAGAGCATCTACATCCTGTTGCTGTCTACAACAGAAAAAATCCCCCAAGACTGCTGGAGATGGACCCTTTCTTCTGTGACTGGAAACTGTGTCACCATTTTTGAATGGTGTCGTTGTTCTATAACTTGTAAGATCTGTCTCTTGGTTTAAGTTTTGAGTTTAGATGCTTCAAATAGCAGTGCTGGCTGTAGCGTATAAAATCATCAGGTCTCTGGCTATTTTAGTCAGTTCTAATCTTCAGCACAGGAAAACAAACTTTTTCCTCATTGACTTCAGTCTCCTGGCTATTTTTTTTTTTAAATTGTAAACACGAAGAGACTTTGTTTGTTGAACATATAGTCATTTCTACCCAGTGCTGCCTTGTCATTAATTGTATGCTCAGGAGGTGGATGGCCCGTGTCACTCTCCTAATTCATGATACACTGTCACTAGCCTATAAATAATTAACAAAAGGGGACTTTTCCAGAGAAGGAAACTGTCATGTCCATTAGATTTAAGTCCTCTTTCAGATCCCTTCCTATAACTTTTTATTGAAATTTTTACTATGTAGAATCAGCTTTTGGTAAGGCAATAAAATGACACTAATTCAAATAGTAGGCATGTGGGAGTGGGGAGGCCAGTTAGAATAAATGAAAAATAATGAGTATGGGAGGGAGATTTATTCCTGCAAAGAATTACCATGAATCTCAACTCCTGCTAAAATCAGTTCCGGTGAAGTTCACTTGGCCTCCAAGAGGGACTCACTCCTGCCTAAGCTGAGGGACATCGGTGGGCACAGCAGAGGTTCTTGGTGGCCTGTCTGGGACACCTCAGCATTTACTGATATGTATGTGCTGAGGGCTTCACAACAGAGGCCCACCAGGGTGCCAACTCTGTCTTACGATGCCTACATTGGACAGATAGAGAGAAAGCTAACAGCTCTTGCATAGGAGCCCCTCTGGCGATGGAAGATAGGAACTGATTCATCGCCAGCCTGATGGGACAACTCTGGTCACTTCCTCTATCATCTCTACAGGTTTCCAGTTAGATGATTTTCCAGCGGCCGGAAGCCAGAAACATCCCACATCGCACTGGTTTTCTTTCCTTCGTCAGTTTGATGTCTAATGATTCTTGGGGCCATCTTCTGAGTCCGACCGAACTGAAATAATCATTTCTAGGAAAACCCATTGAGACTATATAGAAAGTAATGGGGGACTCCAAGAGATGATCTTCCTGAGCAAAAGC
The DNA here is from genome assembly GCF_982192425.1 of Myodes glareolus. Lineage (NCBI taxonomy): Eukaryota > Metazoa > Chordata > Mammalia > Rodentia > Cricetidae > Myodes > Myodes glareolus. The sequence continues at coordinate 35,339,739 of NC_142032.1, forward strand.
TCAGGGAGCTGAGATTCCAGGCAAATCAACAGCCACTAAAGCCATCCCAAGCCTGCGGCCTCTGGGTCGTCTGTCTTGTGAACTTGGAGAATGAATTTTATAGGCAATGGAAGGGTGAGTTTAGAAAGGGGGGTTATTATAGGAATGTGGGTGGGAGCTCGAGAGAAAAAAAGATAGAGCTCCTACACGACAGAATGGGGTCCCCAGAAATGGCTCACCACCGAGCTGCTGGACCCAGGGCCTTTGTTAGGACGTGAGGTAGAATCTGGGGTGAGACATGAGGGCCTAGGCTAGTACATCTTGTCAGCCCATGCAGCATGTCCACATGCCTCTCAGTTTGGGTCATGTGACCACACACAGCCTCTAGGAAGCAGGGCTCATTTAAGATGTGTAAAAGAGGGGAAAACAGAACAAGAATTCTTTTTGTCACTTCTGGGTCCTGTCCAGAACAGACCCAAGGATGCTTCCAGCCCAGGATGAGAAACCAGATCCCTGTCTCTGGACTTCTGAACCAGCTTCAATCCTCTACTCTCATCCTGAGGACTAGGATCACGTATATGCAGGTAGATAATGAAGTCAAGACATCTATGGCGAAATGGCGCTCCCATGGGTCATCAGTGAGAAAAGCAAAAAGTCTCAACGTGCTGATAGGCTCACAGTGGTTTGTTTTTTGTAACTATGGGAACATTTTCTAAGTGAGTCTTTTAAAAGTGTCAACCCTTGCCTTTAAGGCCTGCCCTCCCATCTGAGCACGGAGGTCTCCCTCTGCTTCAGCATCTCCAGGACCACTGTCTCTGCCAGTCACTTGGGTGAGGACGATCCCTGTGTTCTTGGGGCAGTGCCTGTCACACTTATGCCGAAGTGTTATTTTAGAACACAATTCTGAGTTTGTTGATTTCCTCAAGTTACATGGGAACGTGGATTAGAACTTTAAGAACTCATGCGTGTCTCCAAAATCTGTTTCTCATCCTTGGATCTTTTCTTTTCTTTTCTTTTCTTTTTTCCTTTTTGGTTTTTCAAGACAGGGTTTCTCTGTATAGACCTGGTCATCCTGAAACTCACTCTGCAGACCAGGCTAACCTTGAACTCACAGAGATCCATGTGCCTCTGCTCCCTGAGTTCTGGGATTAAAGGCATGTGCCACCACTGCCTGACTGAACCTTTTTAAGAGCCTCTATCTGCTTATTCCTCTTACTTAACCGTCTCTGTTTAATTACTTTTCCTTGCTGTTCTGCCATTTGTTCAAACAGAGTAATACCTAAGCATTGTTCGTATGTCTTTAACTACAAAGGGGAAGGAGAATTATTTCAGTTGAGCTTGTACGTTAATCAAACTGTAGCAAGAAGGATGCTCACCCCTCCAATATAGGTTGGCAAGGGTGGTGGTAAAGGACAGGTCCAAGTTGAGAGGGATGGACTTAACATTTATATAAAAATCTATATAACAAATATTGAAATCATAATTTTTTATTAACATGTGTTCTATGAGCATATAATAAAATTCTAAAGTAGCAATTAAGGTCATTTGCAGAGTGTTGACTTCTATCTATCTATCTATCTATCTATCTATCTATCTATCTATCATCCATCTATCTATCTATGTATCTATCGACTATTTCTTTCTGAGACAGGGTTTCTTTGTGTGACCCTGGTTATCCTAGAACTGTCTCTGTACTTTAGACACCTGACTGGCCTTTTCCATCTGAGTGCTGGGATTAAAGGTGTGTGCCACCATTACCTGGTTACAGTCTTTAGTACAAGAAGAACCTTCTTCTTCAGTTTCTTCATTGGTAAATATGCCCTGAATTTGGCCAAAGATAATATCTAATTAGTAATGTTTAATTCTACTTTCTTTCCCATATTACCTCTAATGATTTTCAAGCTACTCTCTGGTTCGGGAACAGTTGTATTTCCGGTTCATTTTTATAGTCTACATGTTGCTGAAAGTGAAACTTGAGACACAATACAAAAGTTTGTCCAAACACAGAACGAGTCAGATGTGCGGCATCTGCGTGAGCCACACTGAAGTGAATGCTGTCGTGCTTCAGTCAAAAGTAGATAAAAGGCCTGAAAATGACGACATCACTGTCTGGAGGGCACAGACTATCTGATTCTATGTGCATGCATAGGCCAAGGAAGGTAATTCTTAACACGTAGAGGAAACACAACCCCGGAAACACTCAGAGAACTCTGCCCGGCAGTGGAGCTGTGGGCTTTTAGAGACCGCAAATAGAAGTGTAAGACAGGAATTGCCTGATTGGCTGCAACTGTACTTCTGTCTAATTTGGGTATGCCTTGATGGGTTGGTTGCCTGTGATTGGCTAATGTTCAACTGTTTGTGATTACTTGAAATCAGGCTGTTTCTCTCTCTCTCTCTCTCTCTCTCTCTCTCTCTCTCTCTCTCTCTCTCTCTAACACACACACACACACACTGTTAAGTTAGGTTTTAGTTTGTTTATATTGAGTTAGGTTGCAGTTTGTTAAGTAGAAGTTCAGATACACAGACGACCTCAGGCTGGTGAACTCCTGCCTATTTAAACAAGACTCTAGCTTGCTGTTTTTCCCAAAACTCGAGTAGAAAGTTAAGCATGAGAAACTAGTATGTACAAACTGTTCTTTCCATGCATGTGCACAGTGTCATGGAAGACCATTCTAAAACATTTTCATGAAAATGAAAAATATTGGCTGGCTGTGGTAGCTTATGATTTTCATCCCAGCAATCAGGAGGCAGAGACAGGTAGATCTCTGTGGGTTTGACAGCAGCCTGGTCTGCATAGCCAGATCTAGGCCAGTTAGGGTTACATAGTGGCATAGTGAGACCCTGCCGCAAAAGACAATAAAAAGTATTGCTTATAAGGTTTACCACTTATAGATTGTGGTGAGGCTGTAACAGGAGAAAGCAAACACAGAATCCCATCCATACACCAGGGACTTACTGTACATGACTTTATTCACGCCGTTCATTCACATGACTCACCCCAGATTTATGTGGTTCCAAATGCATCATGGTGCTCTTGCACCTAAATAAAGTTAACTCCTTGCCCATCTGTGGCCAGCGAACTAATGTAAGAAGGCAGGACCACGGATGTGAGTGGGTCCATCTTCTGCTATGGTGATGTGGATGTGGTGATTCCCTTTCTGTTGCTATTTTTCACCTGTTCAAATTTGTTTCTCTTTGAGACCACATCTCACTATGTAACCTGGGCTAACCTCGAACTCACAGAAATCTGCCTGCCTCTGCCTCCCAAGAGATGGGATTACAGGTGTGAATCACTACACCAGGCTAGGCAAGTACTCTATTACTGAGCTGTACCACTAGACTGTGTTTAATTTTGAGACTAAGCCTCACTAAACTACCCAGGCCACACTGAACTTGGGGCATCCTCCCGCCTACGCTTCTGGGGTAACTGGGATGATAGGCCCATTTTACCAGGCCTAGCTTTTCTCTTTTCTACACAGATAAACTCACCAAAATTCAGCTTCGATAAACTCAAGACTTTCAGCATCCTAGCTCCCCACCTTCAGCCCATATCCCTGATTTTTCTTGCTTCAGGGGCCTTGTTGTAGATTGGATGACTCCCATAGCCTCATGTGTTTGAACGCTTGTTCATCAGGGAACGGCACTCCTTGAGAAGCGTGAGGAAATATGTCACTTCCTGGAGGGTGGGCTTTGAGGTTCAAGCCAGGCCCAGTGTCACTTTCTCTTCCTGCTGCCTGTGGATCTCAGCTACTTCTTCAGCGCTATGTCTGTCTGTGTAGCCCGACATCTGCCTTGGTGCCATCATGGCTCCTGCCATAATGATGAGGAACCAAATCTCTAAAACTGTAAGGAAGCCCCAGTTAAATGTTTTCATTTATAGACATTGCCTTGGTCATGGTGCCTCTTCACAGAGGTAGAACACTGAGTATACAAGCCTTATACTTTTAGCTGGAATTCTCAGCGTGTTTAAACCCACTGTGAAACCATAGCCCCGAATCTAAGGCTATATGATCAGTAAGTAGCTCAGCCTGAGGGCTGGCCCTGGGCCCTATGCTTCCTTTTGTCTTTGACTTCCTGACATTCCAGGAACCAGAAAGACTATATTTTACTGTAGTGTCCCACTAGTTGGGACTCTTTATTTTATTCTCAAATTTCAGTAAAACAACTGACTTTTAAATATACCAGACTAATTTGGGGTTTCTTACCCTGCAGGCTTGCTGCTTGGAGAGTTGTTTTCAGTCCGGGTAGTGACTCTGTCTTTGCTCATGAATGTCACTGAGTAGAGTCTACTCTGACTGCCAATATTCCATTGTTAAGTGGAGATGTATAAGGATGTTCCTGTGGGAGGGGACCTCCTACTCATCCCTGCCGATTGCATTCCGTTTATATCAGTGCAAGATTTACATGCAAATATCCTCATCAGTGATGAGTAGGTGTGAAATAAACAAGTAAGCAAATTAAGATCATGCTCATTACCAACGGCTTTGCCTGAAATATATTAAATGCCATATCTTAGGATCTAATACACTTAGCAAAATTTATCTGCACGCTCTCCTTCCCCCAACCCTTGCCGGTTAAGGACTAATGAAATGCCACTTATTTAATGACACACGTAACGACTATTTCCACTGCATTTGGGAACTTACTCATGCAATCCTCTTTCTTTAATTATCTGACTCCAAAGAATATTTCAAAGTCTTCCCAAGACCTTCTGAAGTTATTATTTCACTTTTGAATAAGATTTACTCTTCCCCTCTAGACACATAATCTCTAATCATTTTCTTCAGAATAAGGTTGACACTTCATTTGTCTCCCAAGCAATAAGACACGACTACCTCTGTGCATAATGAAAGACTCCGAAGCCTAAATTTATTGTGAAGCACACAGCAAAACTAATTGCATGAACCACAGATGTCTAATCAGTATAAAAATTAGAATTTAGACACTCATTTGAATGATAATACCAGAAAGGACTTGGAGATCATTCGTTATCAGCTCAGCTTACAGATGAGAAGAGTCAGTTCTGGAAAAAAACGAAGTAACCTCTGAAGGTCACGGCCTTGCCTCTGACAAAAACCGCTGCCCACATTTTGTGGCTCAGGGACTTCACAATGCGCTCATTTTTCTTCAGTCGGGTTACTTTCTCAAACACTTCCCATTTCAAACAAAGACTGACGAGATTTTTTTTTTTAAAAAAAATGTAGTTGAAAAGAATTTTTAATTACTTTGTAAGTCACTCACATTTTAAACTTTGTGGCCCAACCAGATCGGATGCCATCTGAGTACACTGGGAAAGATTTGTGTCTTCTCTGAATTCCTAAGTGGCATCTTCACCTGCCGTGCGGACAGGTGTGCCTTGCTATCTAACATTGCACTTGCCTATGTCCAGATCTCCGCGGATGTCGAGAAACTCCCCCGGATGACTGTGAGGTTCCGTGGCAATTTCTCCATACGGAATTCTGACATTCTCTGGAATAGCACGGTGGGGCCACACTGTCTGTTTAACAAATGAAGCAGTAGTCACAGACCATCTCCAGGCATGTGTATCTGGAAAATGCCATGGCATTTTTCAAGCCAAGCGCAATGAAGCTTGAGTTGCAGCACAAGCTAGTGGGGGTATTTTAAATAATTAAGGAGTTTAAATTTATTTCTCTTCCGAAATGGCAGTTTTAAGGGAAGTTTAATTAAAATTACATTTTTTATTATTGTTCCTCTAAAATCAGGGATATAAACTAAGACTCCATTGCAGTCACCTAGGGGGGAAAGGCAAAGATTGGATAATATTATTTATTACATTCTAGTTGTGTTATGTCTTCATCCACTCATTTGACCAGGAGGTAATACAGGGGGATGTGGTAGCTTCACTGGAGATGAAGCTGTATGTTCCGGGCCACTGTGGGAGCAAACAGAGAAATAGCTCCTCTCCATCACAGGCACAGCAGACCAAGATCATGGGAAGGGGTGGCCTCTCCGCTGAAGGCAGAGAGATGAGTGAAAGTCAGGCTGCAGCAGCAGCAATGGTAAGAACATTCCAGATAACAGAAGTGCATAAGCAGAGTCCCAGAGCAAGAGAGAACTTGCTGTAGCTACCGAGAGAATTGCAGGAGGCCCAGGGCATAGAATGACATGGATTTCAATGAGAGCTCCATGTTAGGGATGAATAAGTGGCTCTTTTAGTTTAATCAAACAGGAAACAGAAAATTTAGTTTCTGCCATGTGCTTCCCCAGTTTTCCAACAGAAGCATCAAATCTGGATTTTTAGGAGATATATCTGTTTCTAAATGTCTGTGACAATATGTAATGCAATAAAATGTGCTGGCCAAATGTAACTGAAGACTCGCTTGTAATCAGGAACAGTCAGTCTCAAGGTGTGGTCCAGAGGCCAGTGTAAGGTCACTGCTGACATCTCAGAGACCGGAATTCTCAAGCCTGGCCTGATGCCTTAAACAGCAAAAAGTCTATGATACATGGAACGCGGAGATCTGATTTCACAAGCCCTTCAGGTAATTCTGGTGCAGTTGATACTTGCTTCCTGGCAGCCATTTCTCACTGATGACTTGAAATTTGAGTATGCTCATGCCATTTTGCCAGTGGCATTTGGAAAGGGTTTTGTCATGGTCCAACCAGACTAAGGTGCCAACAATGGTTTCACTTGCCTTGGGTGTTCCTCTCTTCAGCTTTAAGCCATGTTTCACATCATCCACTTAACATTCAGATTCCTCTTAACAGCCCCAAAGAAACCCTCTCAAGGCCCCTCTACACCTTCAGCACTTGGCTACTCACCCTATTCACACCATCCGTTGTTATCAACAGTGACAGGCACAGGCTAGACACAACCACACTATCCGCATGGAACAGATTTGATAACTTGCAATGATGCAACAGAATAGTCACCAAGTGGAAAGAATGGTGTGCTCTTTGTTGAGTGATGGTGTTTCTCTCCAGAATGTGTGTGCTACTGTATATAAAGCAGGCATGAAGAAAAAAATATTTGAGGGACTCAACAGCACCATCGAGAGTAACCAAGTTGTTATTTTATTACTAAGAAACAAATTTTTTGCCAGTTGAAATTGCAGCAACATAGACTTTTAAAGATGGGAAAAAAAACCCGTGGGCTTAGTATTAAATCCTTCTGCATAAATATGTAAGCATCGGCTATCTTGTTACTACCACTTTTCAGAACCTTGGGGGACTAAGCTGCTGTGACCCAGTGGGCCTCTAACTTTGGACACCACTGTCCCTATCAAGCATACATTGTTTGCACTGCTTGCCTGTCAGTTTGGAAATCACCAGAAGGGAAACAACTTTGAAGGAAAACCAGGTTGTGATTTTTCATCTACTGCTGACCCCAAACCAGACACCAGGTTTATAAGGCAAACCAAGAGCACAGCACCAACTGGGCAACAAGGCACACCATAGGAGTCTTACTTAACTTTGGCAGCTACCACATCAGATCATAGAGAAGGCTTCTTGACCGGGGTAAGGGAAAGAATAGTGGAGCGTGCAATAAAATGAGGTCCTCCTAACTTCAGAGGACGTACAGGACAGACACACGAGTGGTGGGACTTGGTCTTTGCTCCACACTGAACGTAGGACTCAGTGTAAGAAGCCCCTGATGTCTGTTTTAAAGAAAGGCCATCGAAGAACATTTGGAAGTGGTGAAAGCTGGTCCTGACTCTAAGGAAGCTCTCCTTATCCACATGGGCTATTAAGGACTTTGACTCCTATACATGTTCCCAGAAAATGTGGAAAGCCACCTGGGCTGGTTCAGATGCCACTGAAGGAAAGTGTTGGGGAACTGGACACCCAACACTGTTTTTAACTACCGTGTCTTATGACATTTTGTGTGGACAGAATTTTCTGGAAGTGGCGCTTATGTGCACAAGGAGCCCATGCTTGAATCTGTGTAGTAACTGGGTACTACACAATCCTGGAGTTCTATTTCTACAATTTAACCTCCCTAAACAAACAAACGCAAACAAACACCACAATTGTAAGTTAAGAAATCCCTAGGAGTCCTTAAGTATGAATTATTGTCATAGGCTTCCTTCTCAAGGAGGGCGTCTCCTTGGTGTCACAGTCGCTACAAACACTGCGCATCTGAAGTACACGAAAGGGACAAACAGTGGTGTTTCTACCAAAGCACAGCAAACAGCCATGTTTGAACCTTACCAACAATGAGCTGGTGTCTCCTTTAAGGGCCAGCCTCCCCAAAAACTGCCACTGTGAGAAAGTTTCTTGAGAAGACCAAGGGAAGAGAGAAGCCTCTGCTGGCAGGACTCAGGTTCTGCCAGCCCCAGGGACTCATGGAATGACATAGTCGGTCCCTGCTGTTCCCAGCCCTTGCATTCCTGGGAGACCCAGGCTGTACAGGTTGTGGACTATTCACTATGAAATACTACTCAGCAATAAAAAGGCGCAAAAACAGTGCATCGTAAATCTCCAGAAGCATAATAGGATAAAACAAAACCAAACCACAAGAGACTTCACAATGTGCGATTCTCTTTGTCTGTGAAACTAGGAAGATAGAAAGTGGGCGTTGCCTGAGGCTGATGTCAGGAGGGACTGGGGACAAATGACCCTGAGAAAGCCTCTGTGGGTGAGGAAAATGCTCTGAACAGCTTCTGTTAGCTTGCTTTCTGAGACAGAACTTCATGCTGCCCAAGTGGGCGTCAACCGAAGTAGCAGACACAGGCCTTGAACACCCGATCTTCATGCTTCCCCTGATGACAGGCACACACCACCGTGTCCTGCTTTAATACCCTGATTATAGAAGTGTTCATACTAAGGTATGCAACTCCAAAACCTTCCTGCTATAACAGGCAAACGTGTTGCACGCTTATAAACTAGTAAGTCTGGGGAAAAGGTGCATGAACAATAGCAGAGAAGGAGCAAATTTGAATTGACATCCCAATTTTCCCTTTCCTCAATATGTAGTAACCCTTTTTACTCTGAGAAGTTTCCTCTGATATTAAATCAATGCCTAATGGGAAGTTATCCTCTCTTTATTCTAAGTATCTTTATGTTTGGAATGAGTTTGTTTCTTGTCAACTCTGATAGTCTCTGCCATTTTATTTGGTATGTCTAGACCATTGCCATTCGAAGTGAGGGCTGACATAGTTGAATTAATAATTAATCAATATTCCTATTTTATAGCCTTGTCTTCTGTCTTCCACACGTCCTGCCTCCTATGTGCTACTTTTCATTCCTTAGCGTACCAGTTACTCTTGGATCTTAGCAACCAGACAATCAACTCCAAGGTCTTAGCATGTGAGGCCAACACCCCACCGCTCAAGTACATTTTCGTCCCTCATACCTCTAAAAGGTTTTTAGCTAAAAGCTTTTTAAATAATTACCCTAGAGACAATACATAGCTACAACCTTGTGGGCAGGTCTATTTTGCAGCAGTGCCATACCACAAGGGAAGAGCCTTCCTTACAGCAAGGCCTTCCCCGCTGGCTCCTTCCAGACGGCGTAACATTTTATCCAGCATTCCATCTGCCCACATGCTATGATCATCAGGTATGCTGATGCTGTTCTTCTGCCCAAGTTGTCTGGGTAGGTGAATCAGGAAGAAGAGAAGCCAAATATTTCATCCTCCTCTGAGGCTGCTTTTCTGGGTTCCTTGAACTTTCGAATGACACATGATAATCCCGCATATTTAAGGAGTGGAGTGTGATGTTCTGATAGGCTTCTGCATTGTATGCTGAGGAACGAGGATAGCACAGTCACATCTGTCTTTGAGATGAGAACACTTACAGCCTGCTACCCCGACTGTGTAACAGAATGGATAGAACGTTGTCTTAAGAATAGTAAAATTCAGACCTCAGCCCCATCACCCCGACTCCCTGCTACCCCCTTTCCCCTCTGCTTCTGGTAACTACTATTTCACTCCTATGTGTTACCAAGTTCTTTAGAATCCACATGCCAGATCACTCTTGAGTGAATGCAATGCCCACCAGGCTAACACTGCTATGCTGGATGGCTTACTAGGATTCCTAGTGTGTAGATACAGAACGGGCAGACCATGCAATATTAGCCATTCCCTTTGAGTAGATACGTAGATTTAGGTCTGGATGTTCATAAGCAGTGTAGATGTTTCTTCTGCAAACGGACTTCATGTTTTTTGGCTACGCACATACATACATACAAACATGTACACATACATATGTTAATTATTTGAAGTTTTGGAAGCTCCTTGCACCGTTTTCTGTAATGGTTGTGCTAACTTGGGCTCCTGACAATGCTATGTAAGTGCCCCTTTGCTCCATTTCTGACTGACTCTGAGCCGTCTGTAGAACAGGTGTCCTAATTGGTGAGAGGCAGGAGCTTACCGAAGGTTTTATGTCTTTCCCTGATTACATAAGTAATGTTAAATACTTCTTTCTATGCTGATTGGCAGTTTCCACATCTGAGAGATATCTATGCAGATCCTGAGCCTGTCTCAAGTCAGACGAGGGAGGAGAGGATGCTATTTTGTATATTACATACTTTGGGTCACAATCCCTTTCAGATGCATGCTTTGCAAACACAATTCTGTCCTCTAGGCTCCCTATGCAGAAATCTTCCATTTCGTGACAAACAGCCCCAAAGGTCTCCTTTGCTTTTGTTACCTATAGTGTGAGCATCAGACGTACTTTTTGTCCAGTTCAAGGTCTTGAACCTTCTATTGTCTTTCAGTAGATGTACTTATTGCCTGTATATATTGTATATAGTTATTGTACTTATTGTATAGTTTTTATTTATAGTCTTCTACTTTTTTACCCAAAAGAAGGGAAATGTGATATTTTATTTGTGTTTCAATAAATAAAGCTTGCCTGACGATCAGAGTGTAAAGCTAGCCACACTAATCAACCATACAGGCCAGGCAGTGGTGGCACACACCTTTAATCCCAGCAGCCACACTCGTTAGCCATAGAGGCCGGGCACTGTTGGTGCACGCCTTTAATCCCATCCCTAGAGAGGAATGTAAGACAGGATGACAGGAACTCACTCTCTTTCAGTCTGACGATTTCATAGAGATAAGAGCTCTCTAATGGTTGGCTGATTTGCTTTTCTGATCCTCAGCTTGAACCCCAATATCTGTCTCTGGATTTTTATTAGTCGTGCTACCTCTGGCGATAGCAAGTAGTTCACAGGTCTCGCGCTCACAGTTAAGTTTTAATCCACTTTGGGTTGATCTTTGCATATGTGAGGGGCCCATTCCATTCTTTTCCATGTGGGCAACACCATTCATTTCTTTTTTAGTTATACATTTAAATTAGCTTACAAAGTAACAGGTTTCCATATGGGCTTACCACCCATACTTCATTTGACTTGGCTGTCCCATCTCTCCCTTCTCTGCCTCATCTTCCCCTCTCTGTCCTTTCCCCCAATGTTAATGTTCATCCTTCCACTTTGTTCTCTTGTCTTCTTTGCCCGCCTTTAGTCTCTTCTAGCTTTCTGACCTTTACCCCTCTTCTTGGACACACATATGTAACAGAGGCAGAGATCTGTGTATGAGAGAGACATACGGTTCGAGCCTGGGTTACCTCCCTTAATGTTCCCCAGATTCAAACATTTTCTTGCTAATTTTACTTTTCTTCTGCACAGATGAATAAAATCCCATTGCATACATGTGCCACATTTTCATGATCTTTTCTCCAGTGGACGGCTACCTGGGCTGACTGTATTTCTTGCTGCTGTGAAAAAGGCAGTGAAAGCTGTCATAGGACGTGAGATCCTTTGGGTATATGCACAAGAGGCCAACAGTTTTATTAAAGGGTCTTTCTCCCACTGCATGCCTTTGGTCCTTTTGTCACATATGTATTGACAGTAAGTATGGAATTTTGTTTTAAAGACTTTTTTCTTTTTAGTTCAATAGAACATACGTTGTCTTTACGGCAGTACCATGCTACTTTATTTATTATAGGTTTTTATCATATTACAAAGCTAAGGAGTACTTTCTCCAATTTTTTTGTTTTGCTATTCTTTTGTGGCTTTATACGCATCTTAAGATCTATTTTTCTATGCACTATAAAAATGTCATTGGTATTTGGCGGGGACTGGATCCCAGATCGCTTTGGGACTCTTTCTTCAACAGTACAGTCTCTGCCCTTTATTTTCCTTTTCCCCGAAGGAAAAAGATGGTCCCACTCACAATAAAAACGAAAAACCCTCAATTTTTTATAAGAAACTACAGAAAATCAAGGACAAAGAAAAGAAATCTAAGAAACTATTAATATAATTAGTATGCTTTATTCCCCCTTCTCTCAGTCTTTGATATGTGTGTGTGGGTCCTCACTAGATAGCCCAGGCTGGCCTTGAACTCAAACTCCTTCTGTTTAGACTCCCAAATGTTCCTTCACTTATGCGGAGCAGTTTTCTCAAGGTTTAGAGTACTCTGTTGCTAGGGGCTCTGTTTGGGTGAGACAGCCTCACAACACAGCTCCAGCTTGTGGTGGAGATTCTCCCACCTCTGCCTCCAGAACTCTGTGAGCCTCACACACTATATGACTGCATATCCAAACAAGCAAAAGCCCATGCTTTATCTTGGCACACCTCTAGCAAATTTCAAAGAATCAGCTTGGTTCTTTCCTGCAAGGCATCGGTGCAGCAAGATTGACTGTTCATATGAAGTTCCTATGGTAGAAAAAGGCTGTATCCATTAGCAGGAGACTGTCGGGACTGTTCCGCTAAGCAAACCAAAGATATTTCCCCCAAGTATTAGACCGTATCAGTCAGAACGAGGTTAAAATCAGACACAAACGAAGAAGACTGTTGCCTGTCACACACACAGGACAGGAAAGGAGGTGAGAGATCAAATCCTTCCACCCTGTTATCTATTCTCACTTACGCTGACTCTCTTTAGAATGATGGTGTGCTGAGTGTTCACACTGGACATAGCAATAGAAAAGATGAATGTGGTCACACGCTGCTCTCCTGAAATGAATTAACAGAATCTTGCCACATTTAGATTTGTGGTTTCACACACCAGGTAAGGTGTGTTGGATTCCAGGGCACACCAGGAGTTTCTGCTCGAGTGGGTCTTGAATGAGCCTGAGTCCCATGTCCCCAAGTGATGCTGGTTATGTGGGTCCAGGGAACTACACTCTGTCAAACATCAAATCTGAAACCATCAACACTTGATGAGCCTTTACAAGAGCGGTTCTCAACATGTGAGTTGTGACCCCTTTGGGGGGTCCTGTATCTGATATCCTGCACATCAGATATTTACATTCCAATTTATAACAGTAGCAAAATTACAATTATGAAGTAGCAATGAAATAATTTTATGCCTGGGGGGGGGGGGTCACCACAACATGAGGAACTGTATTAAGGGTCGCAGAATTAAGAAGGTTGAGAACCACTGCTTTACAAACTACCTCTTAATTCTGTTATTCTTTAATGACATTTGTAAGTTAATTTTTTTCCCTAAATAGTAGAAACCTTTACTAACAAGGCTGTATGTGAGCTATAAGGTTAGACTTCCAGACAACTCACTCCACATTGCAGAGGACACTGAAGCTCAAGTGTGTCTGGGGCAAAGTCAGGAACAACCCACACATTTGATTCTAAGTCGGGGTTATGATCTCAGCTTTATAGTGTGTGTGTGTGTGTGTGAGAGAGAGAGAGAGAGAGAGAGAGAGAGAGAGAGAGAGAGAGAGAGAGAGAACAGCTTTAAATTAGGTTTTAAAAACTTTAGCCATGCCTGTTCCAGAGTAGTCACTCACTGCATAGTGACTTTCCATATACAACAGTGGTCCCATAGAAGCGTCTGGCACCATTGCTACTGTTTCACATAAGCATGATCTATAATATTCACACAGTGAGGACATCATACGGCACTGTTTCCCCCAAAGCACTGTGCTGTTGAAGGATGCATGGCTGTATCTGGCGCACTTGCCAGATGTCCCCCAGAATATCCCACCCTAAAGGGCAGACCTATGGAAATCACCTCATTTGGGACCATGAGGCCCCACGCTCTGAGCACAGGTCTTACCTTAACTCAGGTTGAGGCAGTCAAGGTGTGTGCCAAGCTAGGAGCACAGAGGAGACTGAAGTCAACTCTGAGGGACTTAACTGTGGCAAGGCTCCCGGGATCTCCCTGGAAGGGTAGCTCTGGTGTTTACATGAGGGGAAATGTCGAGGAATGTCTTCCACACAGTGTGTACCTGAAGAGCTTGACCGAAGCTATATGTGTGGTAACTATCCTTCCCCACGGGGATAGTCTAAGACCCCTTCCAACTATCAACAGTACTGATTCTGATATAATGGGTCCACTTTATAAATGAACAAAGTTCAATTTATAAAGCGGGTAGAGACAGGCTAACAATAACTGTAGGAAACACTACGCTTTAGGATATTATTTTGATGTAGTTTGGATCTTGAATAGCCCCCAAAGGCTCATGGCTTACATTTCTCAAGGGGGTGCTTTCGGGAGGTAGTCATAGCTTGAGCAGGTGGGGCCTAGCGTGAGGTCTTGAGGTCACTGGTAGCATGATTCTGAAGGCGACTGTAGGACCTTGGCTCCACTCTCTTGCTCTCAGGTATTGGTTTCACTGGGATGTGCAGCCTTAGCCAGAACAATAGGGTGAACAGACTCTAGACAAGAAGCTCTAAAAGTGTGTTCTGGCAACCTTTTCCTTGTTAGGAGTTTAGTATCTCCAGCACTTGCTGTAGTAATGGAAAGGTAACTCAAAAAAAATTAAGAGAAAACCCATATTAATATATTTTTTGAGTGAATTACACATCAGAGAATAGTGCCAATAAGAAGCTAGAGCTAATGGGACAAGCAGTGATTTAAATAATAAAGTTTCTGTGTGATTATTTTGGTTCTGGGCAGCAGGAACCAACAAGTGGCTCTCTGCTCCCACAGTTTTCTCTGAACTGATACTTAATTGCCTCAGAAAGGAAACTTAATATGGCTTCTCCTTTGAAGTTTCCATGAATCTCACAGCAAACCAAGAAATGAGATACAATATTCTGGGATGCTCAGGGTGACCAGAAAGCCAGACAAGAGCTGACAAGAAGATGATGTTTCTCAAGACTGTGTTCTGGGCATCCCACCAAGCATAATCTCAGGAACCCTCAACAGCTCCTTAGAAAACATGCTCGCCCACTTGTCAGTGGTGCAGGAAACTTCCATTTGACTCTGCCAGTGGTTCCTCGGGAAAGGATGCGCCAATCTCTGTGATGTCTTTTTGAAGATTTTAAATAGACTTTGAGATGTATAATTGAAAAAACAAACAAATTTAGGACAACTGGGAAACATGTTGTCAACTAGTCCAACAACTATTAAGAAATGGACACTAATCCCTTCTGCTGTGACTGTGGGACAGTCTCCTGCTCTTAGATTTGTGCTGAGTTGGTGACACGGTGACTTACATCCTCACAGCTTATTAAAACGGGGAGTGCGGAGCACAAAATATTATTAAATCTCAGTGGGAATGGTATGAAGGTATTCACGGGGCCAGTCTCCACATAAAAATGTTACCTTTATAGATTTTCTGATGAATGAGTGAAATTTAAGCTATGAGACAAAGTTGACAGGGACAGTGTGGTTTGATCAGCAGCCGCCCCTCTTTACGTTAGTTAGGAAAGCAGTGGTCTGTCTCCTTTGCCTTTAACAACACACAGATCATTTCTGGAGAAGTCCCCTCTGCTCATGTGATCTGTATAGCAATAACCTTCTCCTACCTCTGCAGGAAGCTGCCATGTCAAGCCCAAAGGTTTCAGTGCCCCCAGACTCATAAAAGAAGAGGCGACATCGTCAAGGTAAGCTATCGGTTTATTAGGAAAGTACCAACACCACATCCTTCGAAATTACTGGAATTTTATTTGCCTCAGGCTTATGACTTGCAACCAAAGACATTGTGCAAAGAAAGCAAAGATTAAGTACACTTTAGGGAGAAGGAGACCATACACATTGGTAACACAGGAGCTCAGGTGACAAAAGAAGCCATCGGGACACTCTAGACACTGTAATATTCAATAGCGTTCTCAATAAAACAAGAGCAAAAAAAAATCTGCAATGTTTACAGTAGACATAAATCTTATACAAGTCAAAAAGCTGTTTTTCTTTTGTTCTTCCGATCACAGAGCATAAACTGGAAAAATGTATATGTAGGTGATATCTAACTACTGTACATTTGTCACCTAGGGAAGTTGCTTATATGTACCACAGTGTAAAAAAACAAACAAACAAAAACAATACTGAACAAATGAACATCGCCTGATGAAAAATAAAATAACCAGTGGCTTTCAGTGGCTTCTCCTGGTCATCAGCACTGTAGAAGATAGAAATCCTCTCACCAGGGCAGATGACAGAAGGAAGCCCATCAAACCGCTACCAAATCCGACCCACCTGTAGAAATATACTATCCACCCACATCTTTTCCATCAAAAGCTTTTGTTTGTTTTTAATCTTTGAATCTTTGAGGCCCATTTGGTCACAATATGTTACAAATGTGTGTGTGTGTGTGTGTGTTGTTCTGTTTTTTTTTTTTATTTTTACACCATGATATCATATGTTTGTCTGGCACTATCCTAAAGCTAGTTCTAGATGAAAAATGAGGACGGAGAAATAACCCAGTGCCCAAAGGGCAAATGAACTCACTGGGGAGAAAGGAGAGGGGAAGAAAGTGTTCGGTTCTGCCACGGCCAGCTCGAGTCCACACTGCTCACTCGTCGTCAGTCCCGCTTGCTTCGGACTGCTCCTGAGAGAGAAAGGTAGAAAGAGTTGAGGGCGCCACATCTCCTTCCCTGGGAAGACAGGCACTGTGGAGGCATGGGCACTCTCTATGCTGAGGAGCGCTCCCAGCCAACAATCCCCAGGCAATGCCTGCCAGCCGCACTTGCTGTCTGCCACTTCGGGTTCTGAAGTTTATGGCGAACTCTTTCTATTTTTATCTGAGCCTCGAAAAAACTGTCCGACAACAAGAGAAAGACCGTGCCTTGAATGTCTGCTCGCTGGTAAGCCATCTCAAGAAAATACAGCGTTTTAAATCTAACCAAAATAGTATAAGCCTAATTCTAGAACTTCCCAGTCGAGCCGAGGTTGCAAAGTGTTGAAGGAGAATCAAATTCACAAATATACTAAAATGGAAAACGGTCTTTCCAGGATGGAAACTGTGTAGGGACTGGGTGGCAGGGAAGCCGAGAGTTAATGGAGGGGACCGGCCAAGCTTCTGTCTGTTGTTCTCCCGGACCAGCAGGGACAACAGCCCTAGGCTGAAGGCTGGATTGGAGAAGGTCCTGAAATCTGAATTCAGCCCTCTGCCATTCCCTCCCTAGGGATCTGCTGAGGACCCAAGTCACATCTACGTGACGATGTGCATACAAACATTAATTGTTCTTCAGAGCGGAGGGTACCTACTTTGACAAAACACTCCTTAAAAATTTTCCCGATAAAACGAAAGCCTCGAGATACCTAATCTCAGGGTGCCACAGCCCAAAACTCGGACACCAAAATGCTTTTTCCTTACCCTCCTCTAACCATTATTTTATCTGATCTGCTATAGGCTTACAGCAAGCTGGGTGAGAGAGATATAAAATATTAACCAGCCATGAAGAAAACTGTATTCGCACCTGCGTGCACTAGGAGATTGAAAAGGGGGGTAGGACTGATGGAGGAGCTTCTCATGTCTGCCGCAACACACACTGCTTTAGACCCCTCGTTATAAGTTTCGAAGCTCTGTTCCCATCCTCAGTATAACCGAGGAGGGGCATGTACCCCAAGACAGCCTGAGAGCCGGGGATGCCCAGGCATGTGCACTCACGTTCTCATCCTGTTCCTCGTCGCTGTCAAAATCACTCACTACAGGTTTGGCTTTGCCTCGATTTGGCCTTTTCTTGCCTTTCCCTGTGTCCCGACCTTTCTCTTCTTTTTTATTGAGCTTGATTTTCACCTTCACAGATTTTGCTAGAGTACAAACCAAACACACCACAGTGAGGATTCGAAATCAGTAAAATTATTATCCCACCTGCAGATGACAAGCCTGGCTTCCCAGAGGGCCAGAGAGCCTCAGGAGCGCGCCAGCTCACCCTGTCTAGTTAATCCCTGTGTCAAGTGCAAGCATGCCTCTATCTGGAAGGTAAGTGTCATAGTCACAGGGAGGAAGACCTCAGCGTAGGGGATGGATCCTTTTCCTGGCTCCTGAGGGCTCAACAGGGCGGTTATCAAATGAAAAAGATACATTAACTATTAACAAATCTTACAAAGGTTAAAAAAGGATGATTCCACTGTGTAAGTTACTCTTTAATTTAAAATTCTAGTAGAGTTCGATTATCATTTTTTTTTAAAGAGGACAAAATGGAAATAAAAAAGACAACATGTTTCCTTTGCCCTATTTCATGTCTCTCTAGTGATTATTTACAGAAAAAAAGTCCTATAGACTAGCACACCAAAAATCCAAGTATGCTAGACACACACACACACACACACTTGAAATTTTCTTTAGTTATTACATGGATCTTCAGGCACGCCCATTGTCCATGCCTTGCTCTTTACTTACACACAGGAGAGAGCCCAATGTATTAGCTCACACATATAGCTTAATTCTTTTCAACACCTGAAAAGTTCCCATGCTCGATTCATTCTATAACTGATTTAATCAGTCCCCCAGAGGTAGGCGCTGTAACAAACAAAGCCACTGTGAAGCCATGTTGGCGGCCTTTGGTGGGGGTACAGTGGTAGTAACCACATCGGACATTCTAACGCTATCTGTCAAATGCACCTTCAGGAAGACTGCAGCCACTTCCGCTCCTACTCAGAAGACTGCAAAGTGCCATGGCTCCAAAACAACTTCTAGAATAGGTAACCCATAGCTCCCACTCCCAACTATTTGAGGGTGAGGTCATGGGAAGGAAGGTGGAGCTACCACACGAGCCAGTGTTCATAGATCTCAAGCCTGGCCATACATATTACAGCGGGGATGGGGGATGTGATCACTGCAGAAAGAATATGTGAGATGAGACTCCCAATTTCTTGGGAGAACGGAAGGAAATAGCCTCAATGGAACAATAGAATTAAGACATTCTGATACATTTTAAAAATGTTTTTAGATCTGTTATGTGTGGAAACTTATGCTACAAAGTATCATAAAACTACAATACACTTCTCACAATACTATAGATTATACCATTTATTTTCACCTCCCAAGTCACTAAGCAAGTAATTAGCAGTCAACCACATGGTGATCTTGAAAGCCTGTCTCTAAGCAGACCAAAACTGACAGGCGTCCTCACTCAGATCAGTTTGACAATTATTTTCAAAAATCAATGACTGACTAAGTGTGGCCTGGGCCAAGCAGCACCCCGTGGGAACTTGTTAAATGTGGGGGTAGGGGATGGGGCTAGCATGTTCTTTAAGCCCTGTGGCTGTCAGGCTACGGTGCTAAGGAGTGACAGGTGGCGTGCACACCAGTGTTATTCCAACATCCAAAGGCAACATGGGCAGAGTTTTCTCAATGAACCTTGGCGGGCCTGAGCTCCGTGGCTGCTGTGCTCAATTTTAGCAGCTGAGAAAACTGGGCACGAGTAGGGAGAGTACCTGGCCTTAAGTATCCGTGGAAACAGCCCAGTACGTGGACAGGGCCCACGGCGGGGCTTACCCTCTGACTCGGACTCCTCTTCATCATCTTCCTCCTCCTCCTCATTGCTTTCTTCCTCACTCTCTTCTTCTTTGGCAATTTTCTGCCGAGCGCTCTTAAACACTGACTGTAGGACAATGGAGTCTTCGTAGATCTAAATGGTCACAGTGTCAAATGTTAAAAACCATAGGCTGAGGCCCGCAGACCCACAACTGTTGTATGTGCCTCCCTCCTTCGACAACACACACACACACACACACACACGCGCGCGCACACACGTGCATGCACGCATGCATGCACACAAACAAGCACAAATGCACATACACACAGATACACATGCACACACACAGCTTTAAGAGATGTCATTATTGGCTCCCCCTACCCGCTCCATGTGTACGGTGTGTGTGGCCAAGCATGTGGGCATGTGGACATCAAGTATCTCCCTCAGTCACTCTTTTAGTCACTGAGGCAGGATATCTATCTGCTAGAACTATAGGCTAGCCCCTAAATATACCCAGATTCTGGAACTCTAAACTGGTCCTCATTCTTGTGTGGTAAATGCTTTCAACACTGAGCCACTCACCAGGTTACCATTAACTCTAGTGAAAACCCAGAGGCTGAACCGTTGAGTCTAAATACTGGCACAAAGATACTCAAAGGAAGACCAAACACACGAAGCCAAACTCAAAGGAGGTGCTGTGGCAGATGGGTGCAGAAGGCAGTATCTTTGACAACAAAATCAGTATTTTAAGCCACGCTTATTTAAGTGGCTCCCTTAAATACCATGACAAAGAAACCCTTTACAAGGTTGTTCCCTGTCTTTGAGCTTCAGGGCAGCCAAGTCACCTAACACAACTGTGCACAGCAGTGTGCAGCTACCCGTGCAGAGACGAAACACCACTGAGAAACAGGAAGTCTACCTAAACACGGTCCTTTCCCTCAAGAAATTCAAACAGAGCCACTCTATGATCCAGCAACCTCACGTCTGGAGAGACACCGAAAATAATGAGACACAGAATCATGGGGAAATGCGTATCCTCCACACGCCCGTGTTCCGAAGATGTACCATAGCCAAGCGCTAAGAGGGAGCTCAAAGATCTGCAGACAGATGGATGACTAAAGACAACATGGCAGATGCAGCCAATAGGATTCAGCCTTTGGGAGGAGGGCCCTCTCATCACCTGCTACAACACTGGCCCTAGAAACCCAGTCACCAATACATGGACTTGAAGTGATCCCACTTACGTAGTCAAACTCATGTGAGGTAAAAGGGTGGTTAGAGGAACTGGGGTGCGGGGGAAGAACTATTAAAGTCATACAGTGTCATCATTTCTAAGAGATGAAATACGGCCACTGACCTGTTAAAGACCCACAGGGGCAGCCTTAACATGACTGAGCTGCACCCTTAAGAAACAGTTAAGGTGGTAAAGTTTATGTTGTCTTTTGACCACCGTTCGAAAGCAATGTGTAAAGGAATGGCCTTTGCTCTCTAGGATTGAATTCTTTTGCTGTCAAGATGACCCACATACTCGAGGAAGTGATATGGCAGCCCGAGGCAAAGGTGAAGACAGCAGGGAGAAGGAAGTATAACATGGTGGGATGGGATGCTGGGGGAAAAAACTGCCAGAGATCTGAGTTGACAAGCCGGGTTGAGGATGAACCGGCTGGGGAGAGATGAGCGCGCACAGGGGAGAGGCTCGAGGCCAGGACGGAGAGAGGTGTGGAGCATCACTGTCAATCCCTGGCTGTGAAAGTGGACGCTGCTCGGCAACAAGCCAAGGGCAGGGTCTCTGTGTAACTTGACCTGGCCTCTTCCTTCTCTTCTGCTGGATATGGGAGCGTCAGGCCAGAAAGACAGACCGGAAAAAGATCAGTTCCCATCAAAGGTAAGTGGAACTGAGTTGTAATTAAAGGAGGAATGTCCTCCTCCTTATGTTCATAAGTTCACTGTTACTTACAATGACTTCCTGACTATGGAGCAGGGAACTCAAAGGAGCGCCCCCCCCCCCATTCTGTTTTAAATCACTGTGCTTTGAACTCTTCACAAAAAGTTACAGTTAGAAAAACGAAGGTAACTATTATTGCATACAGTCTCTGTGAGCACAGACGGTACCCAGCCTCAGCACTGCCTTCAGTGGCTTGCTTGAATTCCTCCTCTAATGGGAAGGTGAGCCTTGAAGGAAGTATGAGAAGAAGGCCACACAGCTACGGCACAAAACCTCCCTCTATTCACACTGGCAGCAGAGAACACGTCCTTTCGGTTTTCAGTGTTTCTGCTGGGGTGGAGGCAGGGGTTCGAAAAGTAGAAACAAGAAGCTTCACTTCCGAGAACCTCAGCGTGGTGAAGGTTAGACACTTCTCAGACAACTTGATACATACCTGAGATCCCTCCAAGTTGAATGTCTGTGCATTGTGACAGAGAAGCATGACATCTTTCTCCAGGTCACCCAGGCTCCGGTACTTATGATTACGAATTCTTTCCTGATGGGAATTTTGAACAAAACAGAAGAGGAATATGTAACTGTCCTTGCTTGTTTAAGGAAGCCCAGGTTTCCCTCTCTCTTCATAGCGGTCAGCCTTGTTAAGTGGGCGAGACTGCACAACCCCCAGGGGTGCCATCGAGCAAGACCACCCTCCCTCCCGTGTTCCTAGGCATGGGGAGGAAGGTGCACAGAATGGGGACTGAGTGGCAATGGGGGGAGATGAAGATTCCCAACAACATGCAATGTATATAAGCTGAGCGTCCAATGATCAGATAACGTGAACGAAAAGGACCAAAGCCATCCCTTCCCGACCTCTCCTGGGGCAAGCCTTGTGTAGGTCAGAGCTTAGCAACCGGGAGACCACTACCCCAGCCCCACTGAGAATCACTCCAGCACAGTCATGCATCTCCTTTGTTTACTCCAAGAAGAACAGTGAACAGAGTATCTACCTTGATCTTTTTGAAATCCACTGGCTTCCTAATTAATTCATAGTATTCTGGTAACTCTTTCCTGGAAGGTAACTGAATGAAGACTTCACTGAGCTGTCGCCCTGAACTGCAGGATGGGGGAGACAAACAGAAACAAAGCAGATGAGGCACTCCTCAGGGAAGGGGTCATTTCAGAGACTGTCAATAAAGCAATGGAGGCTCCACCAATACAGGCACGGTGTGTGTGTGGGGGGGTGCTCTGTATGTGGAGGAAACGCCCACCACTGCACTGGAGGCTGCCCCCCTCCCCCGTGCCAGCTTCAAACCACATGAAAGCACGGTTGTGTCCCCATTTCTGTCACACACACACACACACACACACACACACACACACACACACAAACACACACGACGTGGCAAGTATTCTGTAAACTCCCCTGTCAGGAGATAATCCCTTTTCATCATGACATAAATATGTAAAATAACTTATTGAGCCCCAAGCCTCATTTTAAATGAGTTAGAGGAAAGCACACTGACATGACTCCCATGTTCCTTTTGTCTTCAAATTCACTGTATATTTAGAAAATATGCTAAAATATACAGGGAGATGCAAATGCGAAGCTGTTGTGCACTCCCCACAGTCCTTTCTGTCTCATTCCTTTTACAGTGTTCGAATGCCATGAGTCCCTTCTATTATTCCTTGCCCGAGGAGCCCCTTCACGTCTCCTAAATGCACTTATGTGTGTGGAACAATTTGTGGAAAAAAAAAAACCAAACCAAGAACAATTGCTAACATGCACACTGCATGTTTCTAGCCTGTGCTGCGCCCTCCCCCCCGTGCACGGTGGTTTATTGAAAGCAGGTTTAGTAGAGAAATGCTTTAGCGTTTTGTCATTTGTAAGAACAGGCTGCAGAGCAACAAGGTTTTCACATCACTTAACGCTGGAAGTCAGGCACAGTGAAGGCAACAAAGAAGGCTAATTGAGGTTCAAGATCCCAATACCCGATTGGGCCTCTCTAAATCAATAACAGCTTATGATATATGGTCTACTCATTTTCCACAAAAATCTCGCTGCCCTTTTGATGGCATCTCCAGTTCCTTTGTGAAGCCAGAAACATCACACGGTAATCATAAACCCCCGGCATGTAAATTTTGGATGGTTACTGCGCCAGTGTTCGGGAATGCGCAGAGGCAGTGGCAAGGCATGGGTGACAATATGTTGCTTTAATCCACAGTCCCAGTTGTATAATTAAAAAATAATCATAATGACAGTTATCATAAAAGAGGCATGCGCAGTAACTCAAGCGGTTGCCTAGCAACCGGCGGGGAAAAAGCTGAAGTGCAAAGGGGCCTGCATAAATTAACCGACAATCCTCAGTCAAGGGATGGGCAAGTTTTTCGGCCATAAGCGGGTCACTGTTCTTCTTTCATTTTTAATGCATAGATACCTCATGAATACAACACTGGGGATAAACACAAGAGGTCTGAAAACAAGACTACGGAATGCTAGGAAATTAGATTCTTGGATCTCTGTGGGAGGAACCAAGGTGTCCTCTTACGCCTCCATCCCGGCAGGCTGAGATACCTTTGTGCATCTGTAATTTGCATCATAGTATGTGGTACATTGGTTTACAACCAATTCCACAATTTTCCTACTGCTATGAAATTTATAAACTCATAACTCATATTTTACCTGTTTTAAAAAGAATATCTGAATAGCACCAAAAAAACTCTCTCTCTCTCCCCCTCCCTCCCTCCCTTCCTCCACACCCCCCCACAGAGCACAGCACACACACATACATATTCTAATTCTGAGTATTTCCTTTAAAATTAACATTCTTCAAAACCTAGCATCAATCTAAATGCCAGACCTTTCTGTAGTTATGGCTTTAATACCTGAACCTCAATGACATCGTCAGTGTCATTTCCTACATTCCCAACAGATGGTGTCATTTTTCTATTGACAGATTACAAGCACATCTTTGCTCCGGACCCCCGTGATGGACAGACTCCGGATTTCACCTGTGCTCCCGTGAAGGGAGAATTAAACACCAGGGACTAGACCCAGGAATACACTAGAACTCGGAGAGCAAGAGGCCACAAAGGCCACCTGTGCCCGCCTTCTCTGTCCTGTCAAACCCGCAGATCCCAGGTTCACGAGAGGGACAAGTCCAGAGGTAACCGTGCTCAGAAGAGAAGAGCTGAATGTTCCCAGGCTTCTGGTGCTGCTATTAAATGAGAACGAATATATCTTATCTTACTTAAAAAAAAAAATAAAGCCCCACTGGACTGGACATTCCAGCCTGCTTTTTCTGTCTCCCTCGCCCCTCAAAAGAGAAGGAAGCATAAAGATGATGAGGGGGAAGCTATTGAAGGAAGCTGTCTTCCAGCCCTTCCCAGAATTTTCTCTCCTTCCCACAGGATGCCAACAGGTTCTATAATCCTCGTACTGCACTGTCCTTTGATTTACACACATGTGCCACAGCATGCACAGACACACATGAACATACAACACATATGTAAAAGTAAAAAAGATTAGGATGTTTAAGATGGTCATCGTAGGGTAGCTTAAAATAATTCAAGTCAAACAGCCCAGTGATGGGATGCTAAGAAGTCTAAAGCTGGGCGGTTTAAAGGAACAGGAGGAGGAATTTGTTTGTTTGTTATGGAATTGAAAAACAAAACAAAACACCCAGAGGTTATAGACTTTTAAGTGTAGTCTGTCCAGAAAGTTTTGAAATAAGCACAGGTGAACGAGATCAGAGTAATAGGGGCATCTTTGTGCTCACAGTAACATACTCTGTGCCGAGATTTATAATCCAGGGCAGCGCCGAACCACGTCACCCACAGAGTGGGTCTCAACACTTTGATTGGGTTACCTTGTTCAACAATGTGCTGTAGGTCAAGAATCCCATTTTATTTCCCTAACAAAACGACGCGTGTGTGTCAGATGGCAAGCTTTGATTTCTATCAAATGGGCAGCATGCTTCGCTACTGACTCCTTTAAAGTTGACCAATAAAGCAAAGTGAATAAGCAGAATAATTAATTACATGACAACTTTACCTAAGATACTGTAGTCATAAGAATCTACCGATCACACTTACAATATCGACCACTGCCAGGGACACTCGGAAAAGGACATACACTTGCAAGTATTTTATTTTCTTTCTTCACTGTATATTATTTTTATATTTTCACCTTCAACTCC
Organism: Myodes glareolus; assembly: GCF_982192425.1. Classification (NCBI taxonomy): domain Eukaryota; kingdom Metazoa; phylum Chordata; class Mammalia; order Rodentia; family Cricetidae; genus Myodes; species Myodes glareolus. Next base: position 35,365,410 of record NC_142032.1, read on the forward strand.
CAATCCTCCTGCATCATCTTCCCGGGTACTGGAATTACAGGCATGGACTACCAAGTCTGGCTCTTCTGTTTTCTTGGCAGGCATCTTGAGACATTTTTAGTAGACTTACCACCTATCGCTTGACTTTTAGAAATACTGACACAGGCCATCTAGTTTCCTACACATTTTTTTTCTCACTTGACATTTCATAACAGCAAGAGACGATATGAATTCTCACCTCCCTCTGTCTGACGTGACAGCTAAATGGCTTGTCACCTCCCTGGCCTGTCACCTCCCTGGCCTGCCAGCTCCCCATTGCCTTCACCATTTCCTCCTGGAAACCTGAGATGCTGTCCTTTCAAAATATAAGGACAGACTGACTCTCACCTTCTGAGTATTCTGCCCTTTGGCCCTTACAATATCTTTACTTCTGTATGGTAAACGTGTGTCAAAGCTTTTGGTTGATTTGTGGCACAAATCTTTTAGAAACAAATAAAATCTAATGTTTCTCTACCTGAAGAGCCCAGGGCTCAGATGCTGCTTGCTTTAAATGGGTGGGTGGTGGCAGTTCTCTGAGGACCATTTCCCGCATTAGACATTTTGGTAAATTCTAGAGTGCGACAGATCTGACCCATGAACACAAAAGGGTTTATGCATATAAAATCCATCTAATCCCTGCTATCTTCAGTATCAATCCATTTTTTGATTAAAATGTTCACGGAACCGAGTTTGAAGGCAGCATTATCCCTATAAAAGGATACATTCTACTACTTCCAAAGGGGGTTCTTCCCTCTTCCCGAGGGGTCAATTGTGGTGCTGGAGCCTGAGAGGAAGAGAAGGCCTGTAGGGCCAGAGTAATACTAGAAGCTAGGGGAGGCCTTCTGTCTTCATTTGCTTTCTGTTGCTGAGCTAGAATTCCATGGCCAAAGGCAACTTGGGAAACAAAGGGTTTATTTCATCTTAAACACACCTCTCTGGGTCTCACTCTATCACTGAGGGAAGCTGGGGCAGGAACCCAGAAGCAGGAACTGAGCCAGAGGCCACGGAGAAATGCTACGTACTGGATTGTTCAGTCTTTCTTTTTTGTTTTTGTTGCTGCCTTTTTGTTTTGTTTTGTTTTGTTGTTGAGGCAGGCTTTTTCTGTGTCCTGCCTGCCCTGGAACTCTCTGGCCTCAAGCTCACAGAGATCTGCCTATCTCTGTCTCCTGAGTGCTGGGATTAGAGGAGTGTGCTACCATTGCCCAGCTCAGCCTGCTTTCTTATACATTCCAGGACTACCTACCAGGGGTGGCACCACCTAGAGCAGGCTGGACCCTCCCACATCAATCATCAAACAAGAAAATATCCCACAGGGTTGCCTACAAACCACTTTTTTTGGAGTTATCTTCTCAATCAAGGTGCCCTCTTCTTAGATGACCCTAGCTTGTGCCGAGTTTACAAGCAACAAAACAAACAGAACCAGAAAACCTCCCATGCCTCAGAGAGCAGATGGACCAAGTGTCTTTGTCCATCCACCTTCTGTATGTGAGTATAACTCAGTGAGTACCATAAGGGTCATGTCACCAGGAGTCACAGCAGCCTGTCCCAGCAACACTACATCAGCAGGATGAAGGAAGACACCAGAACCCACAGTTACCCACATACACTCTAAAGGAAGTATTAGACCTCTAAGCCAGCGTTGCTCAAAGAGTGTACCACAGCACACCAACGTACAGGGCTATTGGCTATTAACGATGTTTCCTGGAAAGAGAGCTCACTGGGAAAAAAAAATGAGTTTGGGAAACACTGAGCTAAGGAAAATTAGGCTGTTGATGTCACAGCAATACCCCACCCCTACCCCAAGTCTATAGCTGGACTGGATATCCCTAGGGAGCTAAAGACCAGTACTGAAAGTCCTGCTCTGGGAGACATTTTCTCAGACTGAACGTCAGGCTGGAACCTCTCCAGGAAGTCTAGGAGAGAAACTGGCAGCTGTGTGAGCTCTAGAGTGGCTGACAGAGAATGAGAAACTTCTCGGCACCTAGAACTCGAATTCTGTCTAAATGCATCCACCTAGTCACGATGCTGCTTCATGGTCATTCTTCTGGAATCCAGCTGAAGCCTCTACGTGCAAAGATGCCAGGGCACGAGAGCCGTTCTCGCAGCCTTTCTCCTCCATTTAAAGAAATACAGAAAACCTAATGTCAAGGCTGCTAAAAAGAGGTTTTGTCTAAAAGAATTTGTTGGCTGGTTCTGAAAGAGCAGTCAATACTAATGATATAATCACGACATCAGGGGCTGCTAACAGCCACGGAGATGACTTAAGTGTCCTGCTGTGGAGTCTGCAGGGCTGGGTTACCCCCACCACACACATGTATGCAGAAACGGGTATACATGCTACCACATGTATACCCCATTTCCTTTCACCGCCATTCCTAGAGATGGCACAGGAAACACTCGGGGCCCCACCTCAGTCTCGGTCTGCTGCCGTCTAGCAGACGTTCTGAGCATGTATTCTGCCGTCCTCCTCCCCAACGCCACTTCCTTATCAGAATGATGTTTGCCCCTTTACCCAGTACCACCCCTGTAGCTCATTCTACCCCTTAACACGCCTCATTCAGTCCCTGTCTCACAGTGCTAACAGAGTGCCAGCCCCAACACGAACATGTGACATGGTCTAGAACCCTCTCTAGACTCTCCTTTCTCACAGCCTAGCCAGTTCCCTCTGTGGGCGGCATCCACCCCACCAACCACAGCACACACCACACACTGGTCACTGCGTCCTCTCGGCAGAAACCCAGATGTATCCTCATCTGCGTCCTCAACGTGGGACACCAGACAGTCGGCCACCAGGACACGGAAGCTGCCTCGGAGACCTGAGATCTTGAAGGTTACACTCAGGCTCCTCACTTTGGAGTTGACCGCCTTCCAGGTCTGCTCTGCTGCTTCCTACGGAGCTGGCTGTTCTTTCTTTAGACAGGGAAGTCTAGCTGTACACGGACGCATGTCTCTAGAGGCAGTCTGCTTACCCACATCTCCCTCGATAGCTGCTTATGCCCACACTACTGGGTGCTTCGGTTTGTATGCTCTCATCCCCCATGCTCACTCCCATCTAATTCCAGTGCCAACCACAAGCCAACGGAGACATTCCTCGACCCACCGTCCCTCCACTTTACTCTCACCAGGAGTCTTCACTATCGCAATCTATTTTACCACCCCCACCCCATTTTCAATACTTACACAGAGACTGGTATAGAAATCATTGGGATTTTGAACAGAAAGAAAGGACTTTGAGCAACTGCTCTAAAGAAGGGTTAATTTATCGTAAAACAACTCCAAATGCCACACATTAGCTCAGGCTTAGGGGACTAAGAAGCAGGGGGCAATATGGGAGGACACCAGCTCCAAAGAGCATCCACGGAAGCAAGGCAGACAAGACTCTTCCAACCTCTAAAAACGACCATTTTTAAATGTGTATTTAGTGAAAAATGGATTCATCTGGGTCCTAACTGCATAAGGTTATATCCTCTACCCTTAGAAAGCCCAGGCATGACATCAGAGGTTTGCAGTAGCCTTTAAAGTCATTAATCCTCTTTTTCATGGTAACATGACTGCTTTGATGGAGGAGAGGAGGAGGAGCAAAGGGAAAAGGGAAAAGGGAAAAGGGACTCAGACAAATGACTGCTCTGGGGGTGGGGGTGGGGCAGGTGTTTAGCCTCCACTTTGCCATTTAGACTCTAGACTTCCTTTCTAGGTCCAAGCAAGTCACTTTAGTATGTAAACAGCCCAGTCTTAACAGAGTCAGTGTTGTTGCAAGTCTGCCTGAATCCTTCCTTTCTCCTGAAGATAGAGACGGAGCATCCTTGGCCGTGCTCAGCAGGCACTGTGGTTTGTGTGCTTTCTAGGACCGGACACCAACAATCCTGCTCAAGTTTTCTCTCTACAGACTTGTCTTTAAGGCCTTATTTTAAAAGGCCACAGATGGGGACCTGTTCATTCTAAAATACAGGACACAACCTCAGTTCTCTTCTAGTTTCTAGGTCAGGTCCTGCACTGACTGGGTGAGGGTTGAGGGTGTAGACAACATTGCTGAATCATTCGACAACACTGTAGGACAGGAAGCAAAGCACTACCATGATAATTTCAACAAGTCAGCTTGATCGAGAGGGAGGAAAACCCCACCCTCAATGCACTGATAATTCCTAACTGGGCATCTATCTCCCATCAACCAACACCATCGAAGTTTAGCATCTTCAGGGAAAGAACACTTCTGATTTTTCACCCAGCCAGGGCAGAGGCACATGAAAGGAGACAGATTGGCGGAGGAAGCTTAGGTCCCACCACAATGGGACGCTCAAAGGTCACACACCCTGAAATCCAGCCCAGCATGCACTCAGGAGTAAATACAAGAAACACCTGCCCCTTCAACCCCCATGCCAACTGCAATCAACTCCAGGATGCTCAGCAGTGTGAACATGCACCCAAGTTCATGTTACATACATCAGGTCCCTCGAGTGCTTGGAGTACTTGGCGTTAAGCTTCTACACCTGGGTGACATGGAATTACAAGGTCCATCGGACACATACCAGGATGAGGGGTGGAGGGGAACAGGAGGCAGAGACCTACCTCTGAGGTGCTGCAGGCTGGGCAGGCCAGATGACTCCTGCCAGCTTTGTAAGGCACGCATGTACAGGGGGGCTAATCCAGGTGAGCACACCGCACAACAGCCTCAAAAGCAGAGCAGGTATTTAAGGATATGTGTGCCTGCAACCCCATCCCAAGGAGAAGCGACTGGTGGCAGGGGAGCAGTGACTAGGTCAAGGGGTTCCCAAAGACCAAGTCATTGCATCGGCTTGCTTTGTGTACCAAAGGATACCTGTGTTTAGAGACATGGGAATACAAGGCAGGTCCTGACCTGTTTCCTTCTATTTCCAACTGAGAATTACAGGGCACCTTCTCCACGTTACACCTGCGGCAGAGTAAAAAGAACACTAGAGTCAGAAGACCTGTGTCCTCCTCCCAGCCCAGCTCCTTCCTCAGGCTGGGTGACCTGGAGCAATTATCTGAGGGTTAGCCTGGCTGAGCTGATCATACAAAGTATCATTCTGCAAGGATATGCATTTCTCCAACGTGATGGCGGTTGGGGCACAGCTTCCCAACATCTTAGGGCCCTTTCTGTGTCTCCCTGTTCCCCTGTTCCATTTCTATCCACACGTGGTGTCCCTTTTGTAGTTCCCAAAGCGGTGGAGCATGAGAAGCCACGGTAGGGGTGTGTTGGTCTTGTTTGGCCTCTCATTTGTACAATAGGGATCATACTTACCAAGACAACTCCTGACTATGAACTAGATAGATAAGGTGGTCTTGTTCACAGCGCCCACCACAGGAACGGATTCCAGGCAGCAGCCTAGATTCTGGTCACTAAATAGACATTCCTTTCCCAGACTCTTATTTTCAACAGATCACTGAGTAAGCACTCTTGACTGAGAGTGGATTTGAGCCACGCTGAGGGTTACCTGACAGTTCTGGACACTAACACATAGGTGACCTTCTGTGTGGGAGCGGAGGAAGGGTAATCAGGTGGGTGGGTAAGGGAAGCCCTTACGCCTAGGGAAGCCCTCCATCTCTCCATCTCATCCGGGTTATGCTCTAGAACAAACTAGCCGCCTCCTGGGGGCAGACCCAAGCCAGCCCACCTCTGCATGACCACTGTTTGCTTCACCCACAGCAGGAGACAACTGGACAGGGTCAGCCAACACTACACAGCGGAGGTATGAGAGTGTATGCAAAACTCCAAATATGCAGCCTTAACTGGGATGTCTGAAATCCAGGCGAGGACGGGGAGGGCCATGCTAGAAAACAAAGTTGTAAGGTTGCTAGGTTCACAACACGGAAACCTCCTTTTCCAAGGTCAGAAATCTGGAAGCTCTTAAGGAATAGGAAGACATGTTTAGATACAGGCCTCGGAGAGAAGGCTGGACAGCAAGAGATGAGAGACTGGCTTCCCACACGAGCGAGCGGCAGACGTTCCAGGATCTCGGGGAGACAGTGCATGAAGATGCAGGACAGGGAGATGGTGGGTGAAGATGCAGGAGAAACCTTGCCTTGGAGACCCTATGTGGGGAGGGAACTTTGTATCTGAGAGCTAGACTGAAATGTGGAAAGGGACATTGTTTTCTACTTGGGACCTCTGGTTGATGACATTGATTAACACAGAAGCCAAAGCAGACCTGGTCTGCTCAGAAGGCCCAGCAGCAGAAGGAGAGGAAGATGGAAAAGACAAACACCATGCCATTTTATATAATATATTGTTCAGAAATTATCAGGCCCACGTTCTACGCCTGGAGACCAACAGAGGCTGCAATGTAACAGAGGGGCCAGGTATTAAACAAAGGAGATTCTAACAGAAAAAATTCCAGTCATTCTGATACAGGTCAGGAGTCTGACTGGCTTGGGGGAAAACCTGAAAGTCAATCCACAGTGGCTGCTAAGTTATGTCCAAGATTTGAATTTGTGGATGTACTTTGCAAGTTTGTTTTGAAAGGCTGTAGGCAGTAGGCAATGTGGTGTGAGTCATCCCCTGGATAGATGCCTCCAAGTTGTTAGCAGAAGGTTTCGAACTGGGGCACACCTCAGTGAACTTTTAAGGAGAACTCTGGGAGAGAAAACCTTGAAAGAAAGCAGTAGTCTGAACAAGAGCCCAGCCCTTTTGGAGAACCGACTGGTTCTTTACAAACAGTGACTACAAAATACTTCCTAGTATATGCAGGGATTAAACAAGGACAATTGTGATTGGGTTTAAAACAGGCCATATCCTTTAAAAAGTGTTACAATGTAAAGAAATACTGCCTGTTTTTTTTGTTTGTTCCTTTGTTTCTTAAGAAAAGTGTCATTATGATGACTGTTCTTCTCAAAAAACAAAAACAAACCTCAGTGCCTCTGGGCTGTGGTGTTGGTGGGCTCTTGACTCTGCCTTCCTCCACTTCCTGCCTACAGCAGCAGCCCACACCTGTCTTCTCTGCCTGGGCAGAGCAGAGGCGGGAGAGTACCTGGGATGAGGACCCTATGGCTAGACTGTGCAGTCCATCGCTGGAACTCAAAACAGTAAACTTCACCATCCATCAATTTACCACTAAGTCAGAAGGGAGGGGGGAATACATGTCCAGGAAGGTAGGACCTGCCTTGCCTCCCGCACTGTCTGGCAGCACTGTAGCCTCGAATTGGACTAGCCAAGCAGAATCTCCTGCCTTCCCCACTGCCTCATGCCATCATTAGAGTTGGACCTCAGGTCCACATCCTTTGCAGACGGCAGGTCTCATGGAATGTATCTTCAAGTCATGTACATATTCAACAAAAGAAGTTTACAAAAAAAATCAAAGTACAGATGCATATTCTGCTTCCAGATTCTTGGGATTTTATTAGTTTGCTTTTTTGTTGACATTATTGTTAGGGTTTTTGTTTTGTTTTGTTTGAGACAGGGTCTCATTATGTTGCCCGGCCTGGCCTCACTCTGAGTGTCCTTGTGCCTCAGCCTTCTAGGTCCAGTTAACAAGTGTGTACACCATACACCACTGTTTCCAGATTCGTCAGGGATGAGAACACAGGTTTGAAAAGCAAGGCATAAGAAAAATCAAGCAGAGGCTCTTGATAGGAGAGTTGATTTAAAAAAAAAAAAAAAAAAGAACGTATCAAGGTGCTTCAAATAAGTTCAAGTTCAGCTGCAAACAAATTAGATCCTGAAAGCGTATAGATTGCTTCTGCTAACCATGTGTAGGAAACCGCAGACAGGGGAGACGGAGGCAGAGGTGGGAGAGCAGCAAATATCCCTGTTTTGAAATGAGAAATGAAACCCGAGACTGTAAGGCTTCATGTTGACCCTTGTTGAGAACTTAGACTAAATTACTCAGAGGCTAGGGGGCTACTTAGCAAAGATAAATAACATCATTAAGAACTAGCAGGGGGTGTCTTTGAGAGAGCCATGGCAGGCAGGCAGGCTAACCTCATTCCACTTCTTCAGCAGGGTTTCTAGGTTGATAGATGGGAAAGGCTACAAACACAGTGTATTTGGTTGTAGTCTTTCCTGATACCCTTGAGAAGGGACAGATGAATGTGGGTGACTTGATAGGTTGGCCACGCGGAGTTCAATGGCACTTGACCAACTTCAAGGATTACTGGTCAATATATCCACATCAATCCGCACTGATGGCAAGGGCATGCCACAGAGACTTGTCCTGGTTCCTTTTACAAACATGTGAGCAATAGTTTATGTCACATCTTAGGCTTAACAAAAAATAAAACAAAAAAACAAAACCTCCGGAAGACAAGCAGATACTTGTTTAAAGAACAAGAAACAAGCAACGTTAATGATAAGAGCGCACACTGCAAGACGGAGTTGCGCTGAGCCAGTGAACTCAGTATATAATGGCTGAGCGATAGCACCGCTTGTTTAGCTCAAGGCCAAACTTAGCAGCTATTGAGAAAAGACCTGTACGGTGTATGTCTTAGGTGTCCAACACCAGCGGGTTCTGTGTCAAGGATGCTGGAGAAAGCAAAGTAGCTCTTGAGCCATAGGCAGAGAATTTTGGTGCCCAGAATAAGCAAGCCAGCTACCCCATGCTCTCAGAGCACAGTGAGCAGGTGCATGTTTCAGATGGGACAATACAAGAGTAGAATGCGTCGAAGGAGGGACCTAAGTGTCGCTCAGGGAATAAAAGGGTATGTTTCTACTTGAAGAATGTGGTCCTGGGCTGAATAGCCAGTTTAGAACCATTTTAAAAGGACATTTCATGAAATGAGTCCGGACTTAGTCTCTGAAAAGTTTGTGGAATAAATAGCTAAGATTCGGTGGGCAGGATTTAAACATGGCAAAGGACTACCCTACCTAAGTCGATCCTGCAGCGTTAAGAAGTTCCTCCTGAAACTGTGTCCCATGTGGGATCCATATCTGCAGGCTGGAGGACTTTCTGTCACCAGTGCTGCTGTATCCAAGTCACCGGAAACCAGACCAGGCAGAGCCAAAGCCCAGAACTTCAAGGCTGTCCCTAGGTACCTGTCATCCCGATAACTGGAGGCTTTTTCCTGCGACCTGAAAGAGCTCTGCCAGGCCAGGCACATCACCTTATTTTCCATGGCAACTCAGGGCAATGGAAGATGAATCCTTTCCAAAGAAACAAAAGTGTCCCGGGTCAAACCGTATAGAGGGCGAGATGGGAGTTTTACAGGCCTTCAAAACGGGCAGAAGACAAAGTATGTCCACCAAGCCAAAACAAAGCCTTTGGTACAACTTGAGATAAAGGTTTTCTATTCGGGAGAAATAACACAAGAGGAACCAACGGCCATGGCCTTGTACTACCTAACAACCATCCGTTTGTGAGTCACAGAGTCAATGACTCTTCAGGGTCACATTTTTAAACTGTCAAGCTTTGAAATACAAAGCAATAAATAAACACTTAGATTATTATGTTAAGTCTTTGTGGAAATATCAAGCCACATCTGTCCCAGAATCATGCAAGGACTTTTAAACAACTGTTCTTGAGAGTTAATTAATTTTTCTTCTGTATCACTTAAATAGAGATGGAGGGCTCACGCAATATACTGCCCTGGTACATGGTCATCGGTACCCAAATGCCGGATGGGGGCGTTAGACAGAGTTTAGTGCAGGGAGCATTTTTTCTTTAGGCGGGCTGAATTACTGTATCAGTAACTGACTCTAATGCTGGAGAAACCTCAACACAGCAAGATGTACATTTTTTTTCCAGTAGGTTTTCTAAAATGAACCAAAAATATGACACTGTATCTAATTAAGGCCCTCCTAATTTGAGCGCCTCCTACTTGAGAACCAAATTTGGTAAGAGAAATACATAATATAAATAGAGCCCGTTGCTTTTTCTAGAAGACCACTGCCATGAAATATACACGGAACATGCAGTGGTGGAAATTTAGCATACGATCTCCAGAAAGTACCTAAAAATGCAGGAACTAACAAAATGAGTCTTAGGAGGGCACTTTTCAAGGAGAATTCAATAGGCAAATAAATAAAGCCAGGAAAAGAGGAACGGCCATTAAATATCCACATGCTGTAATATTGAGATAGCCTCTGCCTACAGTACAACTAGAGACATGCTCAGTAGCCAGTTCCGGTGAAACCGCAGTTTCTGTTTCTGGCACGAAAACCATGGAAACCAGTATCAGCAAGGACACTTTCTTCTCTGGGCTCAGAGGCCCCTTCACCTGCTTGATTAACTGCAAGCAGTCTGAAAGTTTGATTATTAATCACTAAACTATTCAAAGAATCTGGGGTTATATTAACTGCCCAGGACAACAATGCTAGAGGCTAGGGAAGCACAGGGAAACTGAGGATCAGGGAAGTTAAAGAGTCTGCCAGCTAAGGGACACCAGAGTCAAGGTTGAAATGTAGGCAGCTGAGGCTCAAGGAACTTGTTCTGTGAGCCCCTGAGCTCTGCCCCATCGGAAATAAAGGAGTTACGTTCATGTTCACACAGCTCTGTATGTGGGAACGGGCTCAGGGGAAGTCTGTTGTGGTCATGTACCCCAGAATGTCACAAAGGCAGCCAGCAGGCAATGTAAATGAGCAATGCAAAGCCTGTCAACAACAGGCAACTCATACTCCATACTGGCAGTAGGGATGGCGACAGCTGAGATCTCCCATGAGCAGCAGGTGGAGAGAACAGTCATTTCTTCCCTCCTGCTGAGCCCCCTACTCCCGAAAATTGGTCAGATGCTTCCAGATTTTTAAGCTTTTCCAAAGGGGGGAGGGACTGGTTTGTCAAGAAACGAAGCATTATGAACTTGCCTCCCCAACAACATAAAGCCAAATCAAACAATCTGCTTGCAACATGAGTAGGTGCTGACCCCATAGGCGATTAAAGGCAATAGCATCAACAGTCACTACTCAAAGGCCCAGTATTAAAAGTCTCCACAGAGTCCCTCAGTCCTTCTTAGTGTTCCAGAAGACCCAGGTTAACTCAGGAAGCAAGGTGACCATCAAAGACCTGCCAGAGTCCCGGACACATCTGGTCAGAGAAACAGCTGTTAGACTCCCCTGACAGAATGGCGGAAGAAGTGAGAGGTCTCGGCAGCTCCCTACTTAGCTGCAATTTCCTCACAGCAGAGGTCCATATGAGGTGTAAACCAGGGCTGAACAGAAAAACTTCAGAGTTACTAATTCTTGGTTTGGACAAACAAACAAACAAATAATTCAAGTCTAACTCCAGGTCAAGAATGGACGTGGGGTCAAGTTTCGCTCCCTGGATTGTTAATGAGCATCACTGCATCAAGAAGATGCGGGCTGCCCTTTGGGCCACTTTAGGATATGTAAAAAGATGTCCGCTTCTTCAAAAAGAATACACTGAAGCTGGATCAAACACAGGAGTGTGGAGACTTGGTGGGCCGAGAGAGACAAGAAATTCTGACCCCAAAGGGACCTTTCTCCTCCTGTCCCCATCACGGTTTGGGAAAATGCCACACAGTCAGAGAGGCTTAAGAGCGAAACTCCTGAAGGAAAGTTTTTTTCTTTTTTGTTTTTTTACTTTTTTTTTTTTTTTTTTTTTTTTTTGCTACTTAACCTTTCTAGCTACTTCTTCCTGCCTGCCATGCAATACACCAAAGCTAGAGGGAAAAACTCAAATCACAATTGAGCCCTTCTCGGGCCATTCAGCGGGTACACAGAACAGGAGCGCCTAGTAGAAATGAACGGTCTCTGGGAACTGATCTCTATGACCATGCAGTTTAGGCAGCAGAGATGTCCTCTTCCAGGGGAAATAAGAGAGGGCTTTCGAAGGAAAATACCACTGCTTCAAAGAAAAGTCATAGCAAGGGACCCAAATCAACCAATTTCAGTAGAGCCAAACTGGTGAGCTAGCACAGGTCGACTGGCATTCTGAAGTGTCTCTGCCTCAGTTCCCAAATAATTAAGTTCACTGTTTAAAGTGGTCTTGCCTGTGTCCAGCACCACCTTCTTATTGGTCACACCCAAGAAGTCCATGAAAAATGAGCGAATTTATGGAAATACCACTCTGAGTACATATAGCGGTAATAAAAGAGAGAAGACAGCTTCCAGAAATGCTCCAAACCCAGGCATTAGAAGGAGAGAAGCACAATAATTTTGTACAGGTATCTCCTTTTTTTTTGTTTGTTAATAAAAACAGGGCCTTTATTAACATAAAAGATTTACCTTAAATATATAAGCAATTCTTTTTTTTTTTCAAACAAGTTAACTTAAGAAAAAAAAAAAAAACTTCATCCCATCGCCCCAAGACCTCTCTCGGCAGAACTCCTGGAGAATCCACTCCCAAAGTAGATTTCTTTACAAAGTCATCTAATATCATTTCCTGGCACCTTAAACAACGTACCGCAAAACATCATACAAAATACCACTAACGGTCATTTCTCAAGGTACAAGGCAACTCGCACCTTCCAGGACGAAACTGCAAATTAGAAGGAGTCCTGTAACCCAAGTGAGCATCTTCTTAATTCCTACCACTCGTGGGTTTGGTGGAAGGGAAGGAGCCACACACTCACCTGTCTTTGTAGTTTATCACAGTATCGATGATGGCGTTCATCTGCTTTGTCAGTTTTGGGGGGTTCGGCGAGAGTTTCTCCGCTGGAGGGCGGCCTCGTCTTTTCTTCGCTTTTTCCACATCTTCCTTCACAGGCTCTTTATCTACATTTCTTCGTCTTTTCCTCTTCTTCAGCCGTACTTCCTCTTCCATTTCTTCCAAATTGCCGTCTTCGATGGCCTGTGAGGCAGAAACGAAGGAGGAAAGAGATTCAAGGAAGGAAATAACCAAGGCAAACCTACCCATACCTTTACAATATAAGAGGCAGAGACACATGTATTTTGAATTCATTAGAATACAATGAAACTCACTAAAACTAAAAGTAACCAGCCATCTATCAAGAAAGAGAGAGAGAGAGAGAGAGAGAGAGAGAGAGAGAGAGAGAGAGAGAAAGAGTGAGCCACTACCATACTGGATAAAATACATTTTTTTAACCTAAGTCTATATTGTAAGGCCTAAATCATTAATTTAAAAAAAAAAGAATGGCAGATGTTAAAGTATCTATACATTCAAGAGCTTGCATATGACTGACTCCACATAAAATTTATCTCAATATAAGCAAAATACTCTAAAGGCATCATTACTGTCAGGACAGTAATGATAAACAAAAACCAGGGGCATGTGAAGAAAATAAAATAATCCCCTAAGAATGTATCTCTGCAGTCCCAAGAGCCCCGACCTTTAAGCTTTTACACCAATTTATTCATGATTCACAACATAAATCAACAATTCCATCCAGAATTTTGTTCTAACGTAGAAAATTAGTAAACAAGAAAACAGAAGGGAAGCATGAAGCCAAATCCATGGTAGACGCAATGAAATCACCCGAGAGAGAAAACACACAACTCACAAACAGCAAAAGCACTTTTCCTCCAATTACCTGCAAACGCTCGCTTTAACCCAGAGCCAGCAGCACTAATACAGAGAGATAATAAAATAGCTATAAAAACGGCCAGGTGTGAAGGGGACCTGTTCAGAAAAGGCTAAAAGAGCCATGTGACAGGACCCGCAAGTTCAAACTTTTCTTTTCCTCCTGGTAAGCCTCGAAACTTACTAAGAAAAATTAAGAGACAAAAAGGAAAAACGAAAAAAAAAAAAAGGAAAAAAAAACAGACAAAAGAAAATCTGACCATGGAAAAGAAATTTTCTCTAAAAAAAAAAAATCTTAAAATGACACTTTGAGATTGCTCTCTCACATAAATAACTCGAGTTGCTGTTTGTGCCTCCGGCCTCTCGATATAGCCTCCAGTATGGAAATGCTAATCAATCCTCCCCTCGGTGAAAGAGCTCTAATCATAAGGCAATTACCTTCATTTCTCCACAGCACCAAACATGGCTAATATTTATGATCATGTGAGTATAACAATCAATATAAAGGGTGATTACAGCGCAGACATAATTTCTTTCAGTTATGTACAATGCCTCCTGAAAAAGAAAGGTTTCGTGAAGAAAACCTGGTACAGAACACAAAACACCCTGGCATGTTAAGAATGCCAGTGGAATAAAAAAAAAAATAAAAATGTTTCCAGTGCACTCTCCAATGTGCTAATCCATAGAAACGACATGCACACAGACAGAATCCTAAGGGACAGCCTGAGCCAGGCCTTAATAATCAAAAGACATTTTCCATCACGATTCTACAGTGTTCAGATAACCACTATGAAGGAGGCGAGACCTGATGAGTTATGAAGAAAAAGGAGAAAGAAAGAAAGAAAGAAAAAAAGCTCCCCATTATTTCATTAATATTCATTTGCCTAAAAGCAGGACACCCACTATACAGCTAAACACACTGCAGCTAAGCAAAGAGAAGAGAAAGAAATTGTCCCGCAAATCTTGGAGGCTGAACATGCTAATCATAAATACAGCATGCAAGCCTGTCAACAGTTAATGGTACTGCTCTCCTCCAGCACCCAGCTGCACACAGAAATACGGAGAACACCGGCTTTTGATGTGTTACACACCTACACATGCCTGGGATGTAGTTTCTACTGAATCTTCAAGACGGCAACGAAAAAGGATATTTACCTTACCACTATCAGCAGGCCGGCTATCGGAAATCACAGTTAGTGGGGATAAAATTAACAAGCCAGCAAAGCAGCGAGCTGCTAGTCTCTTCATCAGCTGATCAGGAAAAAAAAGAGAGCTGGGAAAGGCTATGTTTTCATATACAAGTAATTTTATTTTACTGAAAATTTAATACTGGAAGGATTGTGGATACTCAAATCTGCTGTTTCATTCTACCTACGACCAGGCCCCAAGCCTTCCTCCTCCAGCCTGTTTTAATATTGACAACTACTTATCATATTGTTCCCCCCTTATTATTCCAGGCGGCAGAATTAGAGATTTTTGCTCAGGTGGTTTCTGATTCTTGCTTGCATTTGAACAATTAAGCCAATAAGAAAACAAATGAATATTCAAATGTATTTTAAAATATTAAAGCAAGATATGCTTTTTGTTGTATTTTATGCTTCATCTTAGTCGGGGTTTTTTTTCTCCCCTTTTTTTTTTTTTTTCAGAAAAGATCTGCTGCGGCTTTGGAGCAGTCTCAAACGATTTTTAACCCAGGAGAAAAACAGCCCCCCCCCCCCAACTAGATGCATGGAAGTAAGAGCGAGGTGCATGGGCTCAGGTTCCCGTATTTTAATACAGTGTTGTTTTTCTCTGTAAAGAAAATCCTGAATAGCTGTCACACTTCACTTTCGGTTTTCAGACTGCAAAAATTTTTCATTGTTTTTCTTTTCAGTGGGTTCCGTGCGGAGGGGGGAGGTGCTGAAAAGAGTATTTCTGCTCTAACCCCCCCTCCCGACTTAATTCTTGAAAAGGGGGAAACAAAGCTTAAGCTGGTGATATTTGGACTTTAAAATCTCTACGTCTGTGAGTACCTAAGAAGGGAAAAACAAATTAAATTGCAAACAGAACTAGTCAAACAAATTTTTATTACAGCTGCTAATACTGCAGATTCTTATTAAATTTAGGTTCTGGAGTTAACAGGAGAACACACAAAGTACTGACCATTATTCCCCTTAAATTAAGGTTTTTATGCAGGAATGCAGAGAGCTACAAAAATCTTCCCTCCTCCCCAAAGACCCGGAACACATCTATATGCAGGGTTCAGGTTCTGTGGTTTCTATGGGGCTTTTTCTAATGGAAATCAATTCCCTCCATATTTCCCAATGCTTTTCGTACTTCAAGAGTTAGACTTAAGATTTCTCCTGCACGTAAGGGAAATTATGGGGGCTTCTCTGCTTTAAAAAAAAAAATTCTATTTGTTAAGCTAGCTCGACGGACAACTTAGCTGGGGGGGGCGGTATCAAAAAAGGAAAAAAAAAAGGAAGAAAAGAAACCAAACAAAAACAAAACAAAAAACTTGCTACACAATGCTAAAAGTATCACCCCCAGAAAGAATTCCCTTCCAAACCTTTTACCAGCACAATAATGAAATAAATCTCAGGAGCAAACCCCCAGTTTCCGACTGGTGACGTGTTGCGCAAGAGTGCGAGCCCTAATTCAACATACAGACGGCTCCCATGCTGAACTGCCTCTAGATTTAATGAAGTGAATAGGAAGGAAGTCGGGGGAAAAAAAGTGTACAAATAAGAAATTAACACTTTCCTTCCCTACCTAAATGGCGAGGCACAACTACAGGGAAGTTTGGTGAGGTACCTCTTTCCTTAAAGGCACACTGCACTCATTTGGCTCCGGATGTCACGAAAGAACCCCATATGGTGCTAAAAAGGCCCAGCCAAGTTAAAAGAGTTAAGCATACTTCAGCCTGCGGGTGTGCGTGTGTGCCTGTGTGTGCCTGTGTGTGTGTGTGTGTGTGTGTGTATGCCTGCCTGCCTGCTTGCTTTTTTTTTTTTTTTTCCTGAATGAAGCTGGAAATTACGCCTTCCTCCACTGGATGGCAACCTTCTTTCCCCCACCCCCTTCCTTTCTCGCTCTCCTTTCTTTCTTTCAATTTTGCTCAAAAGAAAAAAAAAATACGTTTTCACGAAACAGGATGTGCATGCAGAAGCAAGGGAGGGACAGGCTTGCTCTCCAATGATTCTTAAGAAAGCAGCAGTTCTGACGAAGACGGGCAGGAGGGCAGGAGGCGGCCATGCAGGAACAGCTGCTCTGGAGCAGACACTGGATGCTTGCAAGCACATGGCAGCCCCCGGTAACCGGCCACACGTGCTGGCTTCCATCGTGGCTCTCTGTCATCCTGACACACGCCAACTACATCTCCCACTGAATGACGGCAGGTCTAGAAAGCAGGCATTATGCTCCTTCTCAGCCGGGGGTGGGGTGTGGGGGGGGCGTTGAGGTGGAGTTACACGTGACGTCCCCCCATCACAGCCAAGCGACTGCACGATTGTGAATAGGTAAACAGGGGCATGTGAACAAAAAGGCACTCTGCCCATTGTTCCCACACTTGCCTCTAAATGCACCAGATAGTGTGGCAGGGCTCCCTCACCATGCCCCCCCCCCCATCTCTAGATACACGTAAAGCAGCAATTATGGGGATCACTAGACTATTAATCAATGGTAAAAGGGGGAAAAAC
Source organism: Myodes glareolus (assembly GCF_982192425.1). Taxonomy (NCBI): domain Eukaryota; kingdom Metazoa; phylum Chordata; class Mammalia; order Rodentia; family Cricetidae; genus Myodes; species Myodes glareolus. The sequence goes on from NC_142032.1 coordinate 35,382,487, forward strand.
AAAAAACAAAAACAAACAAAAGGAATGTTCTGACAGTAAGTCCGATATTTGTTGTACCCCGTTCCTGATACGGATTTTTCTTTTTCCCCTGGGTGGTGGTGGAGGCTCCTCCTTTAGGGGCTCTAGTTGGGGCGGGGGGTGGGGAAAGCAGGCAGAAAGAATGAAAGAGAGACAGAGACAGAGAAGAGAGACAGAGGCAAGACATATACAGAGGAGACACAGACACAGAGAGAAACAAGACATACATACACACAGAACGAGACAGAAACAAGACACACACACGGGGTGGGGGAAGGAGGGAGGGAGGGAGGGGAGATACAGAGACACCAGACACACATGGGGGGGCAGACCCTCTGCATTAAGGAAAGGATGTGAGGAAAAACTACAAAAAACTAAACAGCAGTGTTTATAGGGACAATTCATATCTCCAAAGCCGCGGATAAATCCCAAGAGGCTAAATCAGGTTCCTTCAGCCCCAAGACCTTGACCACTAGGAACACAGACATGACCCCCAAACCTGAAGAGTAATGCTAACAACCAAAACGTAGAATTTTCAAGAGAATTTACAGTTCCATTGAGAGGCATGTTCTTATAATATGAAATAGTAACGATATTATACCCTGTGTCTTTCCGTCACAGGGTATAAGAGCAGGTGGGTGGTAGATCTCCAGACCTAGGACCTAGACCAACAGCTAAGGTTTCAATTATTATCATCCCCAAAAGCAAAGACTTAAGAAAGGTGTACATAAAACTGAATACCCTCCAGGGCAATCCTCCAGACAAATACTGCAAGCTGCCACTCACAGGACCGGAACTCAGTGATCACCTGGGTTGTAGGGTTGGGGACCATAAAGGAGCCCTGGTGTTGACAGCTGCATAAGAATTCCAATGGACATGTGAATTTAAAACAGTGAGAAACAAACGCTCAGTATGTGATCTTACTAAAAGAAATGGCTTTAAAAAGCCAAATTCTCTGCATATTGAGATGAAGAAGTATCCCAATACTTAACTGCAGGCCCATGCGTGTTGCCACGGCCTCAGCACAAAGCGCACACTACAGGGACATTTTTGGCAGCCTTCCCATGGAACTCACATCTTTCAGTACTCTAACAGGTGGCACGTTCAGTCTTGTCCTGCCCAATGACTATAAACCCTCTCAAGAAGCCCTACTTATCCGGTTACCTCCAACCACCTTTACTGAGGAAATGCCCACGGATGTAAGAAAATACGAACAGAGAGAGCATACCTGTTCTCAGATTGTCTGTTTGCTAACAAACGCCTCGCCTCGTCGAGAGATGGGTTCATCTGAAGCCCAAGGAGCTCACAAAACAGGATCCTACCCACATGATGGTAGAATGGAGACTGTGACATGGTGAATGGATGGCACACTCATTCAGTGGGCAGACCCCCATTTATGGAAGACAGGTATGGGCATGGAACCCACATTGGTCTTGAACTGGTCATCATCCTGCCTCAGCCTCCAGAGTGCTGGGATTAAAGGCATACAACCGTTCGCTTATGGGACGCATTTGTTGTCAGACAACTTGAAAGTCATCTGTACTTGCAGCTCGCCCTGAACTGGATTTAAATGTTGGCCCTAGACCTGGATGGGAAGCAAGCAGCCTTGGCAGGCTGCCTTTTCTGATACAGTGAGTTTTCTAATTTCTGTTCAACAGCCTCAGGTCACTATGAGAGCGAAGGGAACCAAGGCATTCCCTTGGCCCCGGTGGCATAGGAAGCCGTTTAAAGAGCTGGGGCGGATGCGAGGTAACAAAGAGAGCCGAGGTATGTAAATACATCATTTCAATGTGGAATTGAAAACAGGAAAGTTAGTATAGGAAGAGGAAAAGTTATCCCAAGCCACGAAATCCACGAAGAACTCATTCACAGGCAGGGTATGATGACACACACTTGTGATCTCAGAACCCTGGGAGGCTGATCACAAGTTTAAGGCTACCCTGTGCCACACGCCATGACACCCCCTCATTTCCCCCATTTCACCCCACCCCCACTTTTGAGCAGTTTGAAACTCAATGCTCTACTCAGGAATAACTTTTCATAGACAGACACTTCCAAAACGCCTGGCTCCAAGGACCCTACCAAACACACAAGACCATTGAGACTGAACTTATAGCCAGGCACATGCAGTGTCCCAACTTATGGAGCAGAACAAAAGAATCAGAGAATCTGTTACCCTGAGAGATCCTTAGAGGAACAATGGGCAACAAGAAATGCTGTTCAACCTTCGTGTCCTGGTACCTCTGATCCAGCCACTACCAAGTCACACATTGCTGAGACCTCTGCCCATGTTCCCTCTGAGCTCTCCAGGAAGGCCTAGGTCATCTCTAGTTCAAGGAAACACCAAGAGCGGGGGTTTTTTGGTGTAACCGGTCATTGCTTACTGAGGGTAACTCTCGTTAACACCAACAGGGAAAAGTGCATTGATTAAGATTGAAACCACACTTGGAGATTACCCAGGAAAGATATGCCAAGACACCTTCACGAATGCGAGGCTTGTGCCAAACCATCTCTACCAGGTGTCTCTGGGGTGGGCTGGTCCAGGAGTTACTGAGCCCTGATCCAGGGTCACATTTTACTACCACATGACAAGTTCTCCAGCCGAGGCACTCACTCATTGGGGATGAAAGCATTAAAGTAACGAGCCTGTGCTAAGAATGGGGCACTTGTTCTGCTTGAATCAGATGTAAAGAATGCTCATGAATAGCCCAATAAGGAGGGAGGAGAACACACACATAAAACAACACAAGACATCAAAGTGTAGTGGTCTGAGGCTCTCTGAGAGAGGAAAGCTTCAGCCTCAACCCCAGTTAATCTTAAGCTATAGCAGCGCCACTAGGGATTTGTATTAGTTCTTTGAGGAATTCACTCAATGTGTTTTGAATGTATACACTCCTTTCCCCAACTTAGAAGTTCTTCGACAATCTTTATGTCATTATAGTTTTCCGTCAGTAAATAAACTAACTCCTGCACTTTTGCCTGAATACCAAATTGTCTGGGAATTATTATCACCATGGTCTTCCATCTAGAGGAGAATGCTCAATTTTAGCCATAAGTAGCTTCCTCTTCCTAGTGCAATTTAAATGGGAAAAAATTAATGTTTTGATGTCTTTACTGGGATTTTACAGCAGCCAGTCTATTTCTAGACGGGGTGTGCGGTACCTCCACACAGGTTCAGGACTCCTGCAGGTTTCACTGTGCTGCTGGTATCTCAGATCTCCTAACACATCCGCTTTCGCATTCTGAATTACTTCTTGTTTCTTCACTCTGTACTTTCACCGTTAGTGTCTAATCCTCTCTTTTGACGATGTTGGTAAACTACCACATGGGTCTACAACTGGGAGACAAGGAGGCAATGGCCTTGTCGGCCTCACATGTGCCAATGACCAATTAGACATAGACAAATCAGCAGCAGCTTTGAAAAGAGTAATGAGCCTCAGACTGAGGCTCAATTCACAGTCACCATGAATTATAGCTCAAAGACTAGCAACATCTGTACGTTATACACAACAATTCATAAGTGCTACACCCATGGTCTTTCGGTCTAAAATCCATCAATTGGGGTCTTAATCCACAGTACCTCAGAATGTGGCTGCATTTGGAGACGGGACCTTTGGAGGAGTAATTAAGATAAAATGAGCAAGATGAAGTCATATAAGTAAGCTCTGAACTTACAGGACTGCTCTACACAGGTACACACAGGACCGTCATGGGAAAAACAGGTGGGCGTCTCCAAGACAGAAAGGGGCTCCGAAGAAACCAGAGACGCCACACCTTGATCTAACATGGTCAGTCCCCAGAGCTGTGAGAAGTACCAATGATTGTTTAAATTCTAGTCTGTGGTATTCTGTCATGGCTAACTAATACAGAATGGCAACTGAAAATGTACTGTTGGAAAGTCATGCTTAATTGTGCCACAGTGGTGGCATTGTGTACCTACTGGCACAAAGCAAGTCACGTGTGTGCACATCCCTTTGAGGAAGTGATGACAATCTTTGTCTTTCTGGCCATTCGTTAAGCTAAGCAGAATGGCTCGCATACTCCATACCTGCTGCCTGGGTAGTCATATCCTAAGGTGGACAGCTTCTCCCTGTCCCTGTCTCACCCAAAGATCTCTCGTTTCCAGGGTGTTTGGGGGGGGGGGGTTTCTAAATAACGTAAGTAAGAGACTGGATGCTGCAGGTGTTGAAGAATACATCCATGGGAGGAGAAGCTGAATGGGGTGGCACCTAGGCCAGGGAAGTCATGAGTTGGAAACACGACTCAATAGAGAACTACATGGTTCAGAGCACATAAGGAGCAAAGGAGAGGAGCTGGTCCTAGGAGGACTGGACTTCCTTACATACAAGACATGCATTTATTTAGGCTGTGCCTAGATAAAAACATGTTCATACACACACACACACACACACACACACACACTTATTCATATATTGCTGGGGCTCCCGGACAAGGAGAATTATAGGTCCTACACTTCTTACTCAGTATATTGAGATAATCTACTTACAACATATTAAAATAATCAATTACTCATTAATTGAGATCATGTAAAGTATGACTGTCTTAATAAAGCCATAAATTTTGGGTCTTGGCGAGTCATACATATAAAGCAAACAAAACTTGATCTCTAGTAAAGTCTAAAATTCATCCATAATTCTGAAGTACAAAGAAATAAGAGTCTGAATTAAATGTGACTAGGTCTTGCTAAGAAACACATGACCCGGGAACCTTGTATGACCTCTGCTCCTTGTTGGTGCTCTAATCCTCAGCAGAACTAGTAAGTAGGCTTGCTATGATTCTACAGTAGAAGTCAAGATGGGGAGAATGAGTTAGCAGATAAGACACCCAGAGCAAAGTTAACTAAAGTTTACTAAAAAACTAAAGTCAACACTCAGTGACTGGCAAACACAGGCAAACATAAGGACTGGCTCTAAATGCATAAAGCAAATGGCCCCTAAAACACATTCCAGAAATGGGCCATCTCGAGTTTGTGAGGGTACACACCTGCCTATCAGTGATTCTGAAGACAAGGGCCTGCGGCATTGACCTCTGAGGATCCTGTTCCAGCAGAGATCGTCTTGCCAGTCTCTCCGACTCAATCCACAGACACATTCTCTGTGTTCCCAAATGCGCTGACACCAGAACCACAGAATTTCTTTTGGGGTTACATAAATTAATGAAATGCAATTGTGGAAAGCAGTGAGGTTCCCGGGCTGGCAAGATGATAAAATTGTTTGCCTCAAAGTCTGATGACCTAAGATCTCCTCAGGATCCCACATGAAGATAGGAGGAAAGAACTAACTCCACGAAATTGTTCTCTGACCTCTGCACACGTGCCGTGGCGCATGTGCACCCCATACATCATACACAAATGTAAGAGTAATGAATAAAGAAATTGTAAGGTTCTCATTTCTAAAAAAGGTGACCACACACTCAAAGATTCCAAAAGAAGTATGTTTCTTTTAAAAGTAATATCAGCATTGGATCAGGCGGGGCTTAACTGTTGTAATTTGGGAAGATTCTGTATTCAGTGAGCTTTGTTAGCATCAGTTTCTCACTTGCTCTAAAAACGCCCAAGCTGGGAATCCTAAGCAACACATTATGGCTATTTTCCTGCAGAGAAGACCACAGAGTGTTCTAGTCAGCAGGCCCGAAGGGGACCTCAGCCTCCCTCGGAACAACATGGCAGTAGGATGCTCCTGAGTCTCTAACTTAATGCTTCACCTGCAACAGTCCACCTGTGACCCCCTGCGGGGCCTCATTCATTTACCTTTTCTCAGCTTCCCAGGTGCTTGCTCTGACCCTGTACTTGCTTCTGATTGGGTAGTTAGGAAGATGCCTTTGCTCCTTTAGGAATAAAGAAAGGGGTCACATTACCCTGCTATTTGGCCCATTTGTTCTTCTTTATAGAATGCTATCATAAGACCTGAACATAGACACTATGTCCGCTGACCCCCAAGGCTAAGAATCTAAACAGGTAAGGGGCACACTCCATTTGCCAGGACCTAAGTCTTCTTCACCTTCTTCTTCTGCCCTGCATCTTCCATTCCTCTCCTCCGGTTGGCTTATCAAGTCCAAACTCATGTGCCTTTAAGCCAAAGAGTTAAAATTACCCAATCTCATAAGTCATTCCCTCCATGGCCTGCGTGGTCCTTGCACCCTCACAAGTCCTATGCTGAAATCCTACCCCCCAAGTCAATAGCGCCAGCCTGTGTGAAAACTGGGAAGTTATTAGTTCATGAAGGAAGAGACTCTGTGGCGTCTAGGATTAGTGTCGTTAGAACACAGGCTCCATTGTGCTCGCTGGACCCTCCGACTACAAGAGCACACCTATGAACAAGAGGCAGAACCACCACATGGCATCTTCTGTGACTTTAAGAAGATTCTTTTGGCCTCCAGAACTTTGAGGACTAGACTGTTATTATACATAGCATACACAGCTTGAGGTATTTCGGTATAGGAGTCTGTAGTAAGACACCAGCAACGTAAACATTCTTCATGCAACAGGAACACAAAATCCAATGTCTTCCAATAGTAGGCTGTATAGATTCCCAACTTGGAGATTCCCTCTTTCACCTGGGATGCTGGTCCTAACCCCCTGTCCCTGGGCACATTGTATCCAGTGTATATGCTGCAGCTATTGCAAACACTAAGTCAGAAACACAAGGCTCTCTCACATCTTCTCACATACAGTGCCGATACCGTACCACCCTCCCTTACTGCTAAACTTCTATTACTGCACTAATGAGTCCACTTTCTGAAAACACAGAGCACTCAGGAGACCACAGGTTTTTTTCTTTCTCAAAGGTTTCTGATTCCCATTCCATCTCCTCTAGCCTTTTCTTATTTTGCTCTCCACTTGCACTGCTCCCCTTCCTGCACTGCCAGGCTTGTGTTCCCCTGCTTCATCTAACCAAAGTTTTCCAACTTTACCTGCAAATTCTCCGAGTTTCTCTCTGGTTCTCTCCCCCACGAACTATAAACGTTCAGGCATATGTGACCAGTGGCTCAGAGACCAGAGCAGACACCTTAAGGAAGGAATCCACATCCTCCATCAGTCCTTAGGGAGGCTCTTACTGATCCTCAAGAGTTTGCTGTCAAAGAAGTGCAGAAAGACGGGTCCTGGTGGAGCACAAGCTATGCGCACCAACCTACTGGGAAGGCTATCAATCTAGCTGCTCGCGGAGAGGAGGCTCCTGTGTAGCTTGGACACAGATCCATAATTTTCAATATATGAGTGTCTTTTAACCAGCCACTAACTAACTAATAGAGGTGTCTGAGCATGTCCCCCAATTCTTAGGATAGATAGATAGATAGATAGATAGATAGGTAGATAGAATAAATTTCCTGAGAAGATCCAGTTTACCCAAAATCTGTGACCCGGATTTCTTTTTGGAGCTACCAATTGGAATTTCTACATCCTACCCAGCACCCGAAATGATTTTTATCATTTTCTCATCAGCCAAGCAAGTATTTGTCTTTGTGGATCTTTTCTGATTCACCCATGGGAGTATCACACCCTCCACTGTCCAGCCTAGAGACTTCTCTATTCTACCAGCCACCCTATAGGTTGTCTCTTAAATGACATGCAGACTTTTCCTCTGTGGTGTCTCTGCTCTGGAAAATGGTCTCTGTTTTGAGTGAATGGGTCATTCTCGCTTCCTTCCTTTCAATAAATGCACCTGGACATTGCAAACAGTTTTGGCTCTGCCTAAGAGGGTGAGTGCATCCATTCTGCCAACTAAAGCATGCTTTGGCTCTGAATTCTTCCTGCAGACCACAAGAAAACCACAGTTTTGGGCTAGGCAGAGCTTCCAGGGGCTGACCACATCCTAGCTCTCCCTCTCCCCTTGTCTGTATAAAAACTCTGTGTTTCCAAATACAGGATCACAGCCTAGAGGAATCACGTCTTTCCAAGCCTCCATGGGTTTCTGTGAGCCTAGGATTCTACCCCAAATTCTCCTTTACTATCCACATCATACGCAGCTCTCAAGGGTTAAAATGCCATGATCTCGATATATGACCTGGACCCTCCTTCCACAATACTTTCATGACATCAACAATCTCATTATGTTGGTTTGATTCTGGTTATAGATAGTTTATTTTGTTTTGAAATCCAGGCTGAATATCTTATCAGGAAATTTTTTTAAAAAAAAATTATTTATTTATATCACTGCTCTATTTGCATGCATTCCTGAATGACAGAAGAGAGTATCAGATCCCCTTTTAGATGGTCACGAGTCACCATGGTTACTGAGATTTGAACTCAGGACCTCTGGAAGAGCAGGCAGTGCTCTTAACCACTGAGCCGTCTCTGCAGTCATGAGAAAGCTCACTAAGACTGATACCTTGCTCACCATCCTGTTGACTTAAGTCTTTGTCTATTCCTCTGCTTTCTTGCAACAAGGACTTGCCAAGGAATGACATTTTAACACCAGGTTTCAGTGATTAATTCAAAGACCGCACAGTGCATGACGAACTAAAACAAGCCAGACAAACAGGGCTAGGGAGGACCCAGGTGTTGCGGGATCATCTTTTTGTACACTGTGAAGATGTGTCTGTCTGTCCTCAGCTGCCTAAAGCACCTTCTGATCGGTTAAAGAGCTGAATGACCAATAGCTAGGCAGGAGAAGATAGTTGGGACTTCCAGGCAGAGGCAGGAACTCTGGGAAAAATCTGAGGTGGGGATTTGCCAGCAAAAACGAGGAGGAAGTCGGACATACGGTACTGAGAAGAGGTAATGAGTCACACGGGAGAATGTACATTGATATAAACAAGTTAATTTAAGTTGTAAGAGCTAGTTGGGAACAAGTCCTAGTAAGGCCAAGCTTTCATACTTAGTAAGAAGTCTCCACGTCATTATTCAGGATCTGGCAATCCAAAGAAAGACCTGTGTAGCAAGATTTCTGGTCGAACTATCCTTGGACGGCCAGCCCACAAATAATGACCCAGAGACTTCTTTTTTTTTAAAAATATTTATTCATTTATTATGCAGTCAATATCTGCCTACACGTGTGCCTGCAGGCCAGGGAGGGCACCAGATCTCATTACAGATGGTTGTGAGCCACCATATGGTTGCTGGGAATTGAACTCAAGACCCTTGGAAGAGCAGGCAATGCTCTTAACCAGAGCCATCTCTCCAGCCCCCGACCCAGAGACTTCTTATTCATTATGAAAGGTTGGCCTGAGTTTAGACTTTCCCTCAACTAGCTCTTATAACTTAATTAACCCATATTTTTTAAATCTACATTCTGCCACGTGGTTCCGGTACTTCTCAGTCCAGCACGTTAGACTTGTTCCGAGTCAGCTGGTGAAACCACACACCTAGATTTCCCCTCCCAGTTCCTCTCTACCCAGAAATCCCCTACTCTCTCCTACCTAGCTATTGGCCACTTAGCTCTTAATTAAGCCAATCAGAAAGTACCTTAGGCAGAGACACATCTTCACAGTATAAACAAATATTTCAGAACAGACCCGTTGTACCCATTGTTTTAGCTTACCCAGCCGCCACCCATCCCGTTTTAGTTTGGTTATTTTAACAGGTACTCCTATACTCTTCTGACCTGTTTTAGCTTTACAAGTTGAGTGATATTAAGAAAAAAAATTCAGTCCAACAGGCAGTGCTGCTATCTCTGAGCTGAGAAGCCATGAAGTCCTCAGTTCAAAGGCAGAACAGTGTCTGTATCGTGATTGAACAAACACAGTGGAGGGCAGCTAAGGGCTGAGCTTCCCAGAAACAAAAGCAAACCACGGTGGAGACACTGACCTACAGGTATCAAAAGCCCAGAGTCCAGCTGCTTAGCAGAAAGAAATCCACAAAGGAGATTCCCTGTAGTTGTGACAGAGCTAACCGTCCTGAGAAGTCTCATGTTCACCCAAGAGGCTCTCTTGATGCTCTCTCTACCCTTACAGTCAAGGCTTTCACAACCAACCATTTCCCATCTACTTCAAGCCCCACTTTTCCAACAGGAGGGCAGAACACATTGGCCAGGTGATCATCAACAGGGGTGGGAAACACTCATCTCTTACAAAACTTAGGTGTGCATTATCAGAACAAAAAAGGCAGTGGATCCAGCACTGAACATTCACTCAGCAGATACCCCTGGCACGAGTAAGAGATGAGATCCCACACCCTGCTCCAGGCCTGAGAGGTGTAGGCCTTCATCTGTGAAATGGGAGAAATCATATCGATTCCGAGTCTTTTGGTGATTAAATGGTGGGAAAATGGATTTACATCATCTAGCCTGGCATTGTTTGACACAGAGAAAGGCAGGAAGGAAAAGAATCCAGAGAATGGGCCTGATTTGGCTCAAAACCAGCCCTGTGAGTGTGACTCAGTGATAGAACACTTTTTTAAAAAAAATGCACACACATACACACACCTTTAAACCCAGCACTCTGGAGACAGAAGTGGTGGATCTCTGTGAGTTGAAGAACAACTTGGTCTACAAAGGGAGTTCCTGGACAGCCAAGACCACATAGAGAAACTTGTCTTAACAAACAAACAAACAACAACAACAGAAGCTAAAAAACAAAACCCAAAAACTATGGGAATGAGTTTTAGTTAAGAATTTAGTCTTTGGAAGAAGAGGGTATGTTTTGCCCACTTTCTAACAATTAGAAACAAACAAGAATAAGCTCACCAGCTGTATAACACAAGGGAGAGAAAAAGCATTTTGAAGGGAGCACAAGCACCCTGTAAGACACTAGAGCCCTATTCAGGGGCAGGAAGAAAAGCCATTTTTCCAGTGTAGAAAGGCACGTCGTTGCACATCCTTCAGTGGCCCTAAATGCCAGAGTAGTCTGCTGGCACCAAGTGTCTGTAAAAGCAGGCTTTCTCCTGGCTAATACCACCAACAGGCTGAGGCTTGATGGGCATCTCAGGTGAAGCTGACTGGGGCTAATGCCAAGTGCGGAGCCCCACAGGAGCTTGAGAACAACCTGGATGCCACGCCACCCAAATGCCACCCAAATGGCCTTTTAATAGGATTTCCCCTTGGCTCTTTCTCCAGTACACACAAAGGTCAGGGAGACGATATTCTCTTCCTTCTGCTTTTCTGTATCTTACTCTTGTTTGTGTGGGTTTTTTTTATTTTTTTAAAAAAATATTTATTTATTTATTTATTATGAATACAATATTCTGCAGGCCAGAAGAAGGCACCTCAATACAGATGGTTGTGAGCCATCATGTGGTTGCCCGGAATTGAACTCAGGACCTTTGGAAGAGCTGGCAATGAGCTATCTGAGCCATCTCTCGAGCCCCTTGTTTGTGTGTTTTTAAAGACGGGGCCATGCTCACATCTCTGACATAAACAGCACAGAATTCGTACATAACCTAGGCACACCTGCTCAGCCTAAAACCAGGGACAGTCAACCTACTCACATTTGGTTTCTAATTTGATGCAAATGCGATGTAAATGGCTGTTGCACCACATTATTTAGGGAACAATGACAAATGTCTATATTCAGGTCAGATTTTTTTTAAAGCCTTTTGATCTGTGAGTGTTTGATTCCGAGGATGTGGACTCTGTGAACGGCAGGGTTGTCGGCACCGCGACACTAAAGCACTGAGTTTTTATTTCTTTACATGAATGCTAACGGATTTGATCTTGATAAGTTAGGGGACAACTTGATGTTTCCAATGAATACACTAGACCTACTTAACATCTTTAACACCTGGCATACACTCTACTAGGCAGTAGTGGGCAAGGGATTTGAAGGCGGCTAGGTGAACTAGACAACCCCAACTCTTGGTCTGGACAGAATTGATGAAGTTCCAACTTGGTGCGGGAGAATTGTCTGTATTCTGTCAATCATGTTTTAAATAAAATGCTGATTGGCCAGGCAGGAGGTGTAGGTGGGAAAACCAGACAGGAAGTGGTAATGATGCAAAGGGAGCAGGAGAATTCTGGGGAGGAGGAAGTTGATTCCTCCCACTCCTGCCCAGATCACCGAAGCTGCAGGATGTGAGCTGCCCCACTGAAAAAAGTACTGAGCCACATGGCTAAAACAGATCAGAAAAACGGGTTAATCAAGATTTGAGAGTTAGCCAGTAAGAAGCCTGACCTAATGGGCCAATCAGCATTATAACTTATAGAGATCTCTTGTGTGGTTGATTTTCTCTGGGGCCTGCCGGTTGTGGGGTACCAGGCGGGGACAGAAAACACAAACAAGCAGGCCCAACATGTTACACCAACTCCCTGTAAGAAGTGGACCCTGAGGCAGTAGCTGCCCCTGCACCATGTTTTACCATGTTGGCACCTTACCTCATGGCCCGTTACAACATAGGACTGGTCTCACTTCTGCAAATGTCATGTTTACCATAATCAGGATGTCTCTGAAGTCCACACAGGGGATCGGTTACTAAGTCTACAGTCACAGCTGAACACCCTCAATGGTCAAGAAGAACAACAATGAAGCATCTCTGAGAGCTAGTCCCTGAGAACACAATCTCACAGAACTGGAGGTGGCCCAAGACAAGGCTGAATCATCCGTCCTGTGATCACCAAAGGCAATGCTCCAGTGTCCAGGCAAGGAAACTGAGTCACTAGGTGGCGATCCAGCTGTCTGACCCATATTCTCCTACTAGACCATCAGAAGTCACCGCAGCGTAGAAGAGTAACTAGCAGTCTCCAAAGGATCAATTTTTAAAATAGTCTTTGTAAAAAGATTCTATAAGACTCAAATGCAAGATAATCTTTAAAAAAAATACGTATCACATATGTTAGAAATGGGATTTCTCTGCTCTTTAGTGTTTCATTGTAAGACCATGAGCTGGTTCTACTTTTCTGTTTATTTCCTAAATATCCTCCTGTCAGTCGAAAGGAGTCGTGGGAGGCTTTCTTCGAGCCATCCCTTGGGCTTGGGAAGAATACCCAGCCCCACAGACCGTTAATGTATGTGGCAGTCATTTTATAACACTAGTAGAACAAAACTTGACCATGTCAAATTAATGCTGTTACCCAGTGGGAGATTTCTTTTGTACTAACCATTTCTTAAGAAAACAGGTCCTCTAAGCTGATCCCTTTGCCAGTCCATCAGAGGCTCTGCATATGTGTGTACCCACTGTGTACTGGGAAACATTACTTTGTAGATGTATTTTCAATAAATAAAATAGTTCATTTAAGAGAGAGAGAGAGAGAGAGAGAGAGAGAGAGAGAGAGAGAGAGAGAGAGAAATGTGATTTCTGTGATGGGCTCTGAGCAGCATGGTGACCTCCAAAATTCTATTTCAGCAAAAACGGCCACACAAAAATCAAGCTTTGCCTAAAGCAAAATGTTGTGGTCCTGTCCATAGAGTTTTTGATTCCTGCAATTCTTTCTCTAAAGGGAAAAAGGAAGGAAGCCATACAGAAAGCATGGTGTTGTTACCCTTGCTCATGGTGTTGTTACACATACTCATACGTGACCCTTGCACAGAATAAAAAGAGGAGCATCCAGTTCATTTAATACTCGGTGTTTTTGAAGACAGTTGAGATTAATCCAGCTTTCGCAGAGGAGTCTAAGTTAGAAGGCAGCTGGTGGAGAATCCAGCAGGACTTCTGGGAAGCAGCTGGGTGTAAACAATGATGGTACTTTCTATGGATTTTTAAATAAACCTCACCCATGCTTTCTGAAAGGATGTTGGAGTCTTCATGTTTCTGAAAAGTGTAAGGGTACTCCCATATCAAAGTAACACACTGTCAGGATTTTTCTGAGTAGGAAATCTTTATGAAGGCACGGATCACCAGGATCTCATTGGAGAGACACCGGCAATGCCTGTCGACCCTGACTTAGTAGAAAGAAAACAGAGCATTCTACTGGCTTTGCTGAAAGGATAAGGGCTGCAGCCAAACCTCCTCTCCTAGCTCTCCCTGCTGCCTGCACCGCATCCATCTACTCAGGCTCTTACCAAGTGCTTGCTAGGAGGGTGGTGCTGCTCCAGTTTCCGGGATACACCAGGCTATCCCAGGAGCTCAGGACTGATGGGTGAGAATGGTAAGGTGTCCTTTAGGCAGTAGCAATGCCATGAAAACAATGTACCTTACCAGACAGTAACAAGCACCATTCAGCAAAGGGGACCAGGCGGCATCTCTGCTGAGCTCAATTGGACAAGGAGTGAAGACCTGGGAAGGAAAGTGCGGGGAGGGGGGTAGGCTGGGGGGGGGGGGCAACGACCAGAAGGACAGCCCTGTGGGTGGGCCAGATGTGTAAGAGTGAGGGAACAGAAGGCCATGACCTTACAGATCGCATACAGGTATTTGGGTTCCGCTCTCCAGTGGCTAACTACAGTGTGGGGGGGGGGGTGGGTGCAGGTGGGGTGATTGGAGTACACCTTCTTTCTAAAAGGTTCCTTCTGGATCCTTTGGACAACCCTCTAACATGACAGGAACTTGAACACATCACACACTCCCGTCTTCATTACTTTGCACCCAAGCTCCTGTTTGTTTTGTCAGTGAATGTGTGGGCTGTATTTCTCCTTCTCTGCAGGTCGAACAGAGCTGACGGTAACACACACCCAGCTGTTGCTGTTGGAAAGTCTGGAGTCTTCCAACCCCGGCAGGAAGACAAACCCAGACCTAAGAGCCAGCAGCCCTTTTCTCCTCTACCAGTCCGAAGGCAGGGATGACGCTGCTGTGGTAGCACTATGCAGAATACATGTTGTTTAAAGCCTGCTCGTTCCCTGAACTGTCACAAATCCATCTTTCCGCCTCTGCTACCCATCAACTTAGACCATGAAACCCAATATGGACAAGTCCGACAGAATGGCCATATACGGGCTGCCCATGCATGCTGTAGCATTGCCAGGGCATAGCTTTCATTTTTTCAAAAACTCTCACTTGCTGTAAGATCCATTCTGCACCAGCCCTGGCAGGTGGCTAACTTGAAATATCATCGCTAAGAGCACCTCTCAACTGCGTTAATAAATTTGCTCTTAATTGCATTAATAAATGTGGTCGGCTGTAACTGTATAGAGTGACCAAGCACATCTAGGGCTCAATGGAATCTATCTCCAGCACATGACCACTGACTTGCGTCTGCTTTTATACAGTTCCTGTTCATGTGCTCATGAATGACAAAGCTGGAGTGGATCATTATTTTTAAAATTGCAATAAACAGCAAAGCAACCCGAGCTTCCTGTGACTTCGGAGGTTTTCTTTAGACAACGAACGGAAAGGCTCCGCACATGGAAGCTGCAGATGGCCGACACCTTAGTTGGAGTTGCAATAACAAAGTACCAGGCAGGGATGGGGCAGACCGCAGAGCAGGGAGGGGGGTCACACTAATGTGATGGTATGTCAACTTGACAGCACAGAGGGATGGATGGTCACGTGGCTGTCAATAACTATTCAGGAACGTGTTTGTGAAGGTGTTTCTGAAATAAGAAATAAGTTTTTTTTAAAGATTTATTTATTATGTATACAGTGTTCTGCCTGCATATCAGAAGACGGAATGAGAATTAAAGATGGTGAGCCACCATGTGGTTGTTGGGAATTGAACTCAGGACCTCTGGAAGAGCAGCCAGTGCTCTTAACCCTGAGCCATCTTTCAAGCCCAAGAAATAAGCTTTTCAATTACTATAACCACCAATGTGACTCTCTCTATCCAATCTACTGAGGGCCAGGGGAGAAAAAGAGGCAAGAGAAAATAGATGAAGATTCTGTTTTTCAGCCAAGCAATTCGTCTTCTGCCCCAGGATACTGGGTACCGGATTCCCGATTTTCAGGCTCCAGAGTCCAGGACTTACACCAGCAATGTTCTTACCCTGGTGCCTGGGGTGTCAGTCTTGAACTAAGCCACATCACCGGCTTTCCTGTGTCCGAGCAGACAGCCAGCACTCACAGAAGTCTCAGCCTCTACACAGTTGCTTTCTCAGTATTGCTCCTGCATCTCTCTCTCTCTTTCTCTCTCTCTCTCTGGCTCCTTGGCCTTCTTCTGCCAGCAGGAAACCAATTTTTTCTTGCCATTCTCACACTGGGGAAAGGCCTGTCAAAGACCGCTTAAAGCAGCTAGCGGCAGGCCAGGGCCCACATGCTATGGCTGCTAGCCCCCATGTCTTTCTGTAAGCATGGGCTACGGAGAAAATGGAAGTAAAGAGCATTGGCTGGGTTGACAAACAGTTGGGGTAGATAGACCCAGCTAACTGTTGGCTGAATGAAGGTTGGCTGGCTTGAGTTGGAGAAACCAAATGCCATCACCCCTTCACAGCCACGCCATTGCCATTCCCTTTCATCCCATCAGTAAGGAGGAGTCCCTTACTCTAGTCTTTCTCTTGTTGATCTAAACCTTGTCTTCAGGACACACAATGGAATTGTTTTCTTCTATTACCCATTAGGGTTTTATCCAAAACGTTCAAATATTTTTCTTACAAGCTAATTCTCCTATTTTAGGATTCTGGTTCTGTGTAACACACATTCAAACACAGAATACCTCCTCACGAACCATGTTATAAGAAAGGACAAAGAAAGCTCCTAGAGGTTCAAAAGACACAGGGGTCATAAGGTGGTGTGGGAAGTCCTTCTGTATATGTGTTGCTTTTATTGGTTAATGAATAAAGAAGCTGTTTTGGCCAATGGCTTAGCAGAATAGAGCTAGATGGGTGGGGAGGGGGACAGAAGGGAGCGACAGGACAACACTAAACTGAATGCTGGGAGAAAGAAGGCAGAGTCAGTGAATCGCCATGGAGCCACCAGAGGAGAAAGACACGAGCTGCTAGCTGAACTTTGCCGGTAGGCTACGAGCCTCGTGGTAAAATATAAAATAATGGAAAAGGGTTAATTCTAGATGTGAGAGCTAGCTAGCAATATGCTATAGTGATTGGCCAAGCAGTGATTTAATTCATACAGTTTCTGAGTGGTTATTTCGGGAGTCTGGGCAGTTGGGAATACACAAGTGGCCTCCCACAACAATAGTGGTATTGAACCCCCTGCAGAACTCACAGTTTTATGTTCTGAGGTCCCCAGGGGAAGTGGCTGTAGCAGGCAGTTGCTCTCATCCCGTCCAGATACTCAGACACAGCGAAAACGGAGTCACCCTGTCCTGATGTACTCTCCCTAAAGCGCGCTGGCCCCAACCCTTATCAAGGATGAAGTCTATTTATTGCTTTGTTTGGGTTGTGTGGTGTTTTGCTTGTTTGTTTTCTGTTTTGTTTTATTTGAGACAGTCTTACTATGCTGCCTTAAGTGGGTTGGAACCTGATATATAGACAAGGCTGCCTTCAAACTCAGGCATCTGTCCATCTCTAAGGAGACTTCAGTCATCTTACCTTATTGATTTTAAATAGAATAGAATAGAATAGATAGATAGATAGATACATACATACATACATACCCCACAGGATTAAATACTAAATATTGGTTTGAAAAAATAGACATGTTTCCAATTTTCTTCTTTCGCTACAGGAGTAAATGGAATTTTTTCTTCATCTCAAGAGGATATGAACTTACTGGGTCTCCTTTGTACCTGTAGGACCAGGGGCAATTTTCCACTGTTATTTTTGAAGACTGAGTTTGACTTGGGAGCTAAATCCTGATTTCTAGCAATAAAATTCAAGATCAGAAATTCTAGACATTAAGGTTCAAAAAAAAAAAAATCAGTCATTCCCACAGCTTCTCCCGCCTCTCGAGCTTTACTGTGTATTTTAGTCAGCCCTCTGAGGACTGTTCCTTCTGCTGAATTCACCCTGCAGAATTCTAACAGAAGGGAACATACTGGGGTCGAATGGCTGGTTAGAGCAATCTGGCCAGTGGATATAAAATAAAAGCAGTTGGGCGTTATTAAAATTCCTTTACTACTGTCAAATATTTCCCCCAAACAATTCGTGACTCTCAGAGCCATTAATTAGTTCAGGACTTCCATCCTAAAGCAGAACCTGGAATGTGCGGAAGCCTAAGTCTATTTTCTAGGGCCTTAGCTCTCCCTTGTGTATAAAAACGGAAATGCAGCTTGCTAGAAACTTCTGCCCCAGTAAATTGGATGACCTCGTTTTAAAACTTAAATGCCATTAAAAAAGTAAAAGGTCAATTCTTTTAAGTCCTGTATCTCAAAAACAAAACAAAAGAGATTACTTAAAGTAACAAACAAAAGCAGGAGAATTATAAAAAGTGTTATATATGTTACGCTTTAGATAAAGTAGCCAAGAAATCTTACTGGCATAAGATAAAATATTTTTAGAGAAAAACTGCATTTCCCAGAATCACAGATGTTCTCAGCCAAAATATAGCTGAGAGATTCCAGGCTGTCTCTGATCCGGGACGGCTCATACTTCATCCAGCCCAAACAGAGATGGCATCTTGTTTCAAATACTTCCAGAAAGAAGAGCCCACAGCCTACCTCTTCATACCTGTGAAATTTTATTACTTCTGATGTATTTGAGCAGAATCCCAAATACGTGATTTGAAATTCCCAACCACTTAGCCATTTCTTGTGGGTTTTATTTATTTCTTTATTTTTAAGTTTTTCAAGACGAGGTTTCCCTCTGTAGCCCTGGCTGTCCTGGAACCTGCTCTGTAGACCAGGCTTGCCTTGAACTCATAGAGATTTGCTTGCCTCTGAGTACTGGGATTAAAGGCATGCACCACCACCCACCCTGCTTTGTATACGCATTTTTTTCTGGTACTTTATGATTGGAATCTTCAGAAACCCGTCAGCCTTCTCCCATCTAGAGTTTGGCACCTCGGCAGCCTGTGCTGAGCGGCAAAATCCAGGGATCTCTCCAGTCTGTATATGTGTGCTGGCATCCCATGGCTTTTAAAATGCCAAAGCAGGGTCCATGGAGAGGCTTACATCTGATTTCCTGATTAGGCCCCACTGTTATCACCCTCAAGAGTCCTTCATTTTCTTTCATTTATATCAAGTTCTGAAAAAAGAAACTCCTCAAGGTCCTCTTCATGGGCAACAGATGTGATCATGGGGAGCTCCATCTGGGGACAAAAATCCTGAGAAATTCATACTCTCATCTGGGAGCAGAGTTATCAAGAGAAAGGAAGGATGTGGGTGAGCCTCCTTTGCTCCCAGAAGCTCCTTTTGACACGGTATGGCTTCCGACGATTCCCGTGTTACTGAAAGGCCTCATCACCATCACATACAAAGTACTTATCAGGGCCTAAATACTCAGGGCATTCTTACAAAACGAAGGGCATTTCCCTTCAGTGCCGGGAATCTGCGCAGACAACTTCATCCCCATGGTGTGTAAAGACCCCACAGCAAACAGGTGACACCCTCAGGAAGGGCATAATGGTAGAGTGGAACTTTCCTTTTCTCCCCCTCCCTCCATTTAACTTTTTATTGATTCTCGATGGATTTCACAAAGGATTTTGCCTCCTTCCCCAAACCCCCAGAGCCGAGGATCAAATTTTGCACTTGCTGGACAAACGCTCTACCACTGAGTTAAATCTCCAACCAGTTAAATGGGACTTCCTAAAATTATTAATTAATTAATTAATTATACACCCCAGCCAGTTTCTCTTTCCTCCCCTCCTCCCGGTTCCTCCCCCACCCCTTTCTGCTCCCACCTCCTAATCCACTCCTTGGTTTTTGTTTTGTTTTGTTTAGGAAAGGGCAGGTCTCCTGTGAGTATCAACAAAACATGGCAAATCACCTTGCAGTCAGACTAAGCACCTCCCCATGTATTAAGGCTGGGTAAGGTGATCCAGTGTGAGGAGTAGGGCCCAAAAGTTAGTAAAAGAGTCGGAGACAGCCCCTGTTCCCACAGTTAGGAGTCCCACAAGAGGGCCAAGCTAAACAGCTGTCACATGTATGCAGAGTGCCTAGCTCAGTCCCACGTAGGCTCCCTGGTTGTCTGTTCCAGTCCCTGTGAGTCACGGTGAGCCCAGGTTCTGTGAGTTTTCTTTTGGTATCTTTCATCCCTCTGGTTCCTACAATCCTTTCTCCTCCTCTTCTGCAGGATTCCCTGAACTCAGTCTAATGTTTGGCTGCATCTGTTTCCATCAGTTGCTGGATGAAGCCTCTCTGATGACAGTTGGGCTAGGCACCAATCTGGCCACAGGAGATGGTCAGTTCAGGCTGTGTGTCTGCTATTGCTAGGAGTCTTAGCTGGGATCATCCTTCTAGATAACCTGGGGGATTCCCTTGTGTCAGGCTGGGTGGGAGAGCAGAGGGCGAGAGCACTGAAAGGGACTACGGAAAGGGAGCATTTCGGGGTCGGGCGAAAGTGGGACTTTTCAAGGCCTCAGATCCACTGTGTGACAAAGGTATGCTCTCCAAATTTTGTTGTCCCCACCCAGCTGTAATTACATACTACACAGAGCACATAATCTACATCGCATCCCAATTATCTCCAAGTGCTGCGGGGCAAAAATCACTCAGCTCAGCAATTAAACAAATTCCAGGTTATCACGAAGCATTTTAAGGAAGGGAAGCATTTTGAAGTTGGCAGGAAGACCAAAGGGACAGGAAGAGCAGAGCAAAGCCTTCCAGAAATTACCGTTAGCTCATCCTTTAGCTTTGCAGTAACCCCAACTTGACAAAGTCCCGGTCCTCAAGAGCAACACCTGCGCTACAACACTAGAAACATCTCAGGTAGAGCACACAGGGTTGAAGTCAAATAAAAAGCCCTGGCCTATCCGATGCCTCATTACCAACCAGTCTCTGCCAATACAGCAAACAGAATGCCTGCTCTCACACACAAGATACATTTTTTTAAAAAAAACTTTTCCAAGAAATTAGCAAGACACCAATTATATCACGAGCAAAACTGGCACGTGCAAGTTTACTGTCTAATGAGGCACTGTTAACACCTTGGGTATACCCCGAAGAAGCTTCCAAATACTGTTAGAATAATGTCTTTGGGTGGGAGGCATGAGACAGGGTTTCTCTATAGCTTTGGGGCCTGTCCTGGAAATCGCTCTATAGACCAGGCTGGTCTCGAAGTCACAGAGATCCTCCTGCCTCTGCTATCCTAGTGCTGGATATCCTACAGGTATGTGCTACCACCACCTGGCTAGACCATATTTTAAGTCACATTAATATGCCTTTGCACAAATTTGAGAACCATCCCTTGTGCAAGAAGGAGAGCCATTGTCTTAAATAAGCAATGAGAATAAGGTCAGTGCTCAGAGACAAACAATGCCTTTGCTTTGTAAACCAGCAGTAGGAGCCCATCAGCAGACAAAGCTTCTCCAGGAGGGAGAGGCTGTTGGCCATTGGGTGAGGCAGGCCTTACCAAGGGCTGAGAAATAGCTAGTGTGAGCTGCTGGCCTTTAAAAGACATGCCTTCAAAGCAGTCTGCGTCTTTACTTCAGCTAAAGGTGATACTGTCTGAAGGTGAATGTCCGCTATATGGGGACATGTGTCTGAACCCTTGGTCCACAGTTGATGGGGAATTCAGAACCTTTGAGACACAGAGCCTAGTTGGCTGATGGAGGCCACCAGAGCCTCAAGTTTCAAGGATATCCCATCTCTGCCCTGCTTGAGCTCTCTGCATCTGAATTGCCACGGGATGTGACCATCTGCAAGCCCCAGCTGTTACAGTCCAGCTCAACCCAGCCGTCATTTCCTCCCCCCCATGATGGATGGATCATACCTCCTGAAGGCTGAGCCTTAAAACAACAATAACAAAAACCCTCTCCTCCCTAAGCTGCTTCTGTCAGATGTTTTGTGACATCATCAACAACAAAAAGTTACTCCTATGGGTTCTTTGAGAATCTGAGAAGGAGACAGCCCAAATCATCAAGTCATTTAATTTAGGTGACCTGGGGAAACTGTGCTCAGAGTAACACTAAATTCTCTATCTGTATGCCTTCTCTTTCCTTTTAAATATGTGGTGATTTTGATGACCCTGAATTGAACATGCTCTAGAATATGCTCAACACCGTTCATTTATCTGCACATGTAAATGACCTCAAACCTAGCATGCTCAGACGTATTTGTGTCTCTACACATGGTGATGTCTACCCATATCGACAGATTTCCCTAATCAAAGCCACTGCTTTCTTTGTTCAGAAGGTATTCCTTTGAAAATTAACCCCAGTATTTCACTGGTGCAGTGCTAAGCCCCTCCCCACTTCTTTGCCTCTTGGTTAGTTTATGCTCATCCGGAAGCAAGCCCTTTGTGTCCTGCCACAGAATTTCTTCATTTCTGAAGGCCCACCCCAACCCAGAGATGGGTAGGTACATGGGGACCACTCAGAAAGGCACTAGAGACCCAGGATGGAGAACTCTTGCCAGGAAGTTTCTGTATGAGAGGAAGGCAAGGCAGAGAGCCTTCTTCCATGGAGGGAAAAAAGGCAGAGGGGCAGAAGTCAGGCCTGAAGGCAGCACTACCTGCTGAACAATGTTCTTGCTCATTTTTACCCCTAGGTTCCTAGGATGGAGATTTCCAAGTGACAGGAACATCTTTACTGTGCTAATGTGGTGCCTTCTGGTGAGCTTTGGTGTTAAGGGTTGGCCACAGAAGATCAACAATGTGACTAGAGTTTTTGGACCCTTAGCCTATTTGTTAGCTGGCTTTTCCATGCTGGGACAAATACCAGAAATAAAAAAGGACGAAAGGCGTATTCTGACTTGCAGTGTCAAAGATTTCAGATCACGGTCATTTGGCTGTTGTTTCTGGGCCGGCAATCTGGTGGAAGGGTATGGTGCAGCACAGTTGCTGGTCTCATGTCAACCAGGAAGCAGAGGGTGAGACAGAAAGACGCTGAGGACAGGGCATATCTTACCAACTATCTTCCTCTGATCAGACCTTAGGTACCCCCAGCTCCCAATAATGCCATTATATGAATCCATCAATGGACTAATACACCGGTGAAATAAAAGACCTCATGATACAATGGCCTCTCAAAGGATGGATCCACCAGCTGGGGAACAAGTCTTCAATACACAGGCTTTTGGAGGGACATATCACACACAAACATAACATTCAGCCTCATCTCCAGAGAGGCAAAGAGCTCACAGACTGAGGTCAATCAACTGGGCAATGGTTTCATTAATCATGTCCATTTACTGAAGCCCTAATAGACACTGTGATGGCTATTCTTGGTTGTCAACTTAACTATATCTGGAATGAACTATAATCCAGAAATTGAGAGCATACTTGTGATCCCAATCTTTGAGGCAGGAAGACAACACGCCCTTTGATCCAACCTTAAGGTGAGATGACACGTGCCTTTAATTCAGACCTTGAGGCTGGAAGGTGCACCTTTGATCTGGGTCATGCCTTGTGACGGTGGAAGAAGGGTGTTTTCTTTCCCTGCTTGCCCTGGCCTTGTTAGCAAACCCATTCCTTCCCTGGCACTGGAGCCTACTTCTTCAGCATTCCAGCATACACTGAAGACCAGCTGAGTCACCCAGCCACGTGTGGCTGAACAGCTACTCGATTCTTGAACTTTCCATTCACTACTAGCCATTATTGGACTAAATTCACACACACACACACACACACACACGGAGAGAGAGACAGAGAGATTCAAGCCATAGGTTCTGTGACTCTAGGGAACCCTGATTAATACATACACCCTGCTCACTGAAGGTTAGTGGACTTCCTGTTTGAAGTACTCACTGATGTAGTGGGAGACCGAGGTACCTTGAATATACGTGTAAAGGTGAGGGGAACCTGCCTCTCTCCCTTTGATTCACACACATCATCATTAAACTAGAGCTGCAGGGGTATTTCCCTGAGTTCTGCAAGCCACTCTAGTAAGGAGCTTACAGGAAAAGGCATGGCGGGGGGGGGGGGTGGGGAGGAGGAAGAACCAATCTCATGGAGGTAACTTGGCAACAGTTAAGGAAGGGGCCCGTTTCGATGTGTCGCGCATATTTATTCCAACATGCTGTTCAAGAAGCAGCCAAGATACAAAAGAGCTAAGAGTCTTTGAGACTAAAGAAACCAAAGACTTAATGAAATATTAGAACACAGAACAGCGTTGCCTGGAGTTGGTGGGCCAGGACACCAGATATCAAGAGTACTGGTCATTAAAGTCTCCGACAGCACCGAAAGGGACTAGATGTACATCAAGACTCCCAGGGACAGCAGTGTCCCATCAGCCTTGTACCAGCTCTCACAGAGACTTATTGCTGGGAAGAATCAAGATGCATGGCACCAAGGTCTGTTAAACAACAGACACCATCTTGGGAAGGACGATATGATGGATGCCCCAAGGTTAGCCCGCTGGGTAAGGGACTATTATACAGACCATTACCAAAGATAGCCCACGACTGGGACACTGCCTACCACTGAAAACATTTAAGCTTCAATGGAAACCGATTTTATTTCAACTTAAAATACTTTATTTAAAAAAA
The DNA here is from genome assembly GCF_982192425.1 of Myodes glareolus. Taxonomy (NCBI): domain Eukaryota; kingdom Metazoa; phylum Chordata; class Mammalia; order Rodentia; family Cricetidae; genus Myodes; species Myodes glareolus. Next base: position 35,406,741 of record NC_142032.1, read on the forward strand.
AAAAGCTGTATTTGAAATTGTGATTCTCCCCATTTACAACATTATGAATTAAGAAGAAATGTGTTTGTTTCTGATCCTCCAACTAAACCGACTCTCTCCAGGATTCTGTTGGAATTTTTGGCACATTCCAATTATAGACTAAAACCTGTTTGTGAGGAAACCGTCTTTGTCGGGAAAGCAGCAGTATCATTTACGTTTATCCCGAGGACACTGAGCTGACTGACAAGGTGTTCGTCAAAACTTTGCCTGCTCACTGAGGCTCACAGCTGCAAATGTCTCTTCGTCCTCTAGGCATCTGGGGGGGGGCACATGAAGGAGGCCCTCACAGAGGGATGTAAGTGGAGGTGTGTGGAGCAGGTGAGGACAACCATGGGTCCCCATACCCCTGCATCCCCACACCCCTGCACCATGCCGTTTCCCCTTCCGAGTGGACCTCAGCTGGCAGGGACTCCACCAGCCTGGCTACCTGAAGATTGCCATGGAGAACAAGGGCTCTTACCTAGGGACCGTTTGAGAAATGACCCTGGCTTACATTTTGGGGCTAGAACTTGTATCTACATTCTACTGTATAGTCTGCTTCACTGTGGAAACAGTGGTACTTAATTTGTTGCACATGGAAGCCCTAAAGGGCTAGAACTTGTATCTACACTCTACTGTATAGTCTGCTGCTTCACTGTGGCAACAGCGGTACTTATTTCGTTGCACATGGAAGTCCTAAATTCTAACATGGTACAGCTCTAGTCTCAGCTTACCAACCAGCTAGGAAATCAGACAATGGCCGAGGCTGCTAGGTGACCGAGGATGCGGGGAAACTGGGATGGAGCTGTGGTGGAGGACCACCAAAGGAATATGACAGCACTCTGGGATGTGCAATTGGTGTTTATCTTCTGGAACAACCCATGAATTGAACCTTGAAGGATGAGGAAAGTTCAAAAGAGGAGGGCTGGGATGTTCATGGCAGACCAAGCCTGAGCCCTGCAACATTTCACCCATGGGGCTGTGAAATGAAGACAGAAAACACATTGTTCTGTTCTTCCCAGGGCACAGAGTCAAGGCCAGGGAGGAACTATAGGAAAAGAGAACTTTGTCCAAAGGGAGGAAGAACCAATTATCAAGGCTGACCTTGAACTTGAGGAACACTGAAGACAACAAGACAGTGTGCTTGCTGCCTTTGGGGGACAGCCAGTGTTTTGGCATGGGGACTAGAGTGTGGGCTGAGCATGGAATGGCTGCAGCTCCACTCAGCCACCTTCCAACTCTGGGATTCTATACATCTTCCAGGCTTTAGCCCAGCAAGGCTTTATACAATGTTGCCAGGAAAAAAAATGACTTCAGTCTTGTTAGAGCGTATCTTCCTTCGTAGTACTTGCCAGTCTCCCTCCCAATCGCCAGCAACACAGAACACCTTTACACCCCAAGCCCCTAAGAATCCCTTCAACTTCATTTGATAACAGCAAATACTTACTAGCCTTTTATTAAACAGGATTGCTCCCAGGCCAGTAACAACATCAAAGGACAGTAAGTATGCATTCCCCCCGCCCCCAAGATTTTAGGTCAAGGGGTCAGGGGTCTTTGATTAGTAGCAAGTAGACCACACAGAATATAAAACCCAGTTTTCAAAAGGACTGCCAATAAGATACATTCCACTAAAGTGGTACTGAGAACAGTTTCAGCCCTCTTGGATGACTTGACACAATGCCAGGCACCTTGGGATAAGCATCATAAATATCAGCTTCCACTGAGGAATTAGATCTTTGCATCAGACGAGTTTTGAAATGCGCCTGTGACGGAAAAAGCAGGAATCTGCTGCACACACCCCGAATGCTCTCCAAGCACCACTGGGAAGCCAGTAACGCTCACCTTCTAAGACCATGGCTCACTTCCACAATTCCTCACTAAGTTGCTCTACACGTGGGATACACTGAGGGACAGGGCAAAGGGTCGCTCTACACGTGGGGTACACTGAGGGACAGGGCAAAGGGCAAGACCCTATCCCGACACGAAGGCGTCCCAAGATTCATGCTGTCATTCTTCTTAAACATAACTCGCTATGATCATAAAACAAATTTGGCTATAATCTCGACCAATAAACGGAGGGTTTTTTTTTTTGCCTATCGCATCTGGAGATTATTCCTATCAAAAAATCGATTTTACAATGTGGGCCTACATTAGGATTCTTTCATCTCCTGTAGTAACACTCCAAGTTAAATAAAGAGAAAGGAAATCTAGTTTTCTCGAGGTCAGAAATGAATATTAAACAAAACTTTACATTATAGGATGGGTCTTAATTATACAACTTCAACCTTAACAGCCAAAGGGAATTCGGAGAGCTGTATTCCGAGGCTACCCTCATCGTTGACTAGGCCCACACACAAGTTATATTTATTTACGCGCAATTGTTCAGTCATAAATATGAGTGCTGCCTTCTTAGATTCACGCCACAGAATCCCAGAGACACCATCTTTTCGAAATTCAGGTCACGTCCCTGCCATTACACAACACGCTGAGAGAATCATCCCTCACATGGTGCCAAGAGCACACCTGCCTCAGATATCCGGTCTCAGAACCCTTCCCAGTTCCTCGCTACCCACCTACCCTCTCATGACCCAGGCCTTGGAATCCTTGGCTGTCACAGCCAGGGAATTATGTTCCCTTTGAGAAATGGATGGCGCCTAACACTGGCTTCTGCTCAGTTTGGTCTTTACCCAAATGCACATACTATTTCCAGCGCTTGCTGCTGGCCCTGTCTGGAAAGCATGTCCCAGGCTGTTCTGCCTGTTAGGTACTACGTCTGCTTAAAAGAATATAAACAATAGCTAAACCTTTGAATGAAAGAACCCCACTGGCCATGACATTTCCTCGCAGGGCTGCTATGAGCATGCTGATATTTCTGGGGTACCAAAGGAACACTGTGAGATTTCAGTCCCCAGTCAAAATGAGAAATTATCACTTTCTGAAGAGAAAAAAAAATCCCACAAACTTTAGAATAACATGTTTCCCCCACCATCATCGACTCTAGTCCAGGTATCATAGGTGTACAAAACAGATAAATCACGCCAGACCGAGATTGCACATGCAAACACACGAGGTAACCACTGAGTTTGTATCTCCATCCAAAGTGCAACCCACACTCTCTGGTCTTCAATTTCTTCATCAAAACCAAACAGTACAAAGGACCTTCCATATTTAAATGTGCTATAACCATGAAATCACACAGCCAGAAAACAATGTCGCCCTGAACTCTCTGTACAAGCCATGCAGAATTAAATTCACGACTAAAGACCATGAAGTAAGGGGGAACAATTAAAAACATCTCTAAGGCCCCCTTGTCCATTCTGAGAAAGTGAGGCATGGCCAGACAATTGACCGTAAAACATTAATGTGTCTCACAACTGTAATAATCCCGACTTCTTGCGGCCAATTCGCCTCTAGCAAAAAAGAATGCGCCACTCTATTCTTCCCCTAAGCACTGCCTGGAAACCCAGAGCGATCACGGCACCACTAAGACGACCTTCAGGGTACAGGCCACTGGGCCCTGACACCAGCAACTCTGCCACAGCAAAGAATTCCAGCCAAGTCACAGAAAACACTCCAGGCGTGGAGTGAGTTTAAAAAGCCACACCTACCCGGAGCCACTGCTTCTCGGTGAGGGCGTCGCTGTAGTCCACATCCCGACGCTGGCGAGAACCCCGACCAAATATCTTCTCCTCCTCCTCTTCACAGGTGAGCCTCTCCACTTCGGCATCATCCTTAATAATCCAGGAGGGCAGCTCATCTTCCTCCATCAGGCGAGGCTTGCGCTTTGGATTTCTGGCATCTTCCCTCCGCCGGTCCATGTCCATGCGCTGGGGACAGGGATAACAGTGTCACCAGGGGGAGAGGACTCTGTGGGTCAGAGGTTGTCTTCCACTGCAGACGTGTCCCTCTCTGTCCCTTCTATCATAGCTGGCCCACTCTAGTTCAAACTTAGAGCAGTGTCTACATAAATGATTTCAACATGTAAAATCTCTTTCTCGATATCCATCATTTGAATTTATTTTTGCATCGAAGAAAATACCCTCTTTAATAAGGACTCCTTTTGAATTTAAAACTGTGAACCCTAGGGCCTGTAAGGTGCCTCAGTGAGGATGGGTCGTGGTGGTGCACAACTTTAATCCCAGCAGAGGCTGGATCTCCTCTGAGTTTTGAGGACAGCCTGATCTACCAAGTGAGTTCCAGAGCGGGCTCCAAAGCTACAGAGAAACCCTGTCTTGAATAAAAAAAAAAACAAAACAAAAAACAAAAAACAAAAACAGACAAACAGAAAAAGATGCGTCCGTGAGTAAAGGTACTTGCTCCCAAGCCTGACGACCCGAATTCGGTCCCTGAGACCTGCCTGGTGGAAGGAACGGATCAATTCCTGCAAGCTGTTCTCTGACCTCCACATATGCTGGGAAATAATAATAAATGGGGAATAAAATTTAAGTGTGAGCCCCACCTGTATAATCTATTCCTTCCCCCAAGCAAGTGAACTCTTTGATCAGATGATCATATACAAAAAAACACTACGGATATTGACCTTGAGCTGGAGGGTTTGCAATCTTAATTGGACAGGGAGAAACATTTAGGGGAAGGGTATGAGTGACCCAGGTACCACCCACCTTTACATGTTGAGGAGTCATAGATGAACACACTGGTCAGCTGTCACCAGTGCATCAATTTCTCAGTACACAGTTGTGTGTATGTGTGTGGGGGGAGAGTGTAGGAAAGGAACATACTCCTCAGTTCTTTACTGTTTAAAACGTTCAGCTCTTAGGAAGACCTTAGAACAGCCGCCACCTCCAAGTCGGTCTCTTCTCAACTGGCCAAGATACATGTGGAATGGCTTCCCTTCAAGGCTTTCGGAAGCCTGTGCCTCTACCTCTCGCTTTCTCCTTAGAAATCCTGTCTCACTCGAAGGAAGTGATGTGCCCCCACCCCCCAGACATGGCTTTAAGTGTAGCAGAGCAATCTGGTATGTGTAAAGAACGCAGCACTGCTTCCCCTCTCTGGACGCTAGTTACACGTAAACAGACCATCCCCACAATGAACTAAGTCATTAATCATTCATTACCCACCCGCTCTCTCTTCCTCTGTTTCTACCCTATGGAAACAAGGAGTCAATAAAACGATTTTTTTCCTTAAAAGTTGAAACTGATAGAATGTGAAGGAAATATTTCCTACCTGAACCCAAATGTGACTTAAAAATTAAAGAGTTAAAGCTCCTTAAACTATGCCTCAACATTTCTGGAAATCATTCTGTCTGCAGGACAGGGTAAGCTTGGGGCATGGTGGCATTCCAGGGGTAGGTAAATGTGGCTGCCCTGCTCTCTCCTGCTGTACTTACTTAGCTGGTGATGCTAGACTTAATCCAGCCATCAGAATGCCTGGCCCAGAAACAGATCTACCCACAGAAGCTTGGCAACAGGCAAGAAGAGGCTTTAAGACAAGACCTAGACAGGGGTTGTTTGAGGCAACCTCCTAAGAGCTATCAGGTAACTAGTAAGAATAAAATCTCCCCATGACCTCTGACAAAATGTTGCCACTTCAAGTTCTAGCTAGACAATTCCCGATTCCTAGACCGGAGCTTGTAACATGACCATAGTAGGTCCACAATTGGAGAGTAAGTCTTTTTTCTTTTTATTTTAATAAAAATAAGCCATGTATGTGCTTTTTTTTTTAAAAAAAAGGCAGATTCAATTAAATATGATAAGCTCCAAGCCCTAATGATTGTGTCTCTCTCTAGAGACTATTTTTCTATGCCTTTGTAACTTCTTAAGTTAGTATTGGATAAAAAGACTAACTTTTGATTGAATTGCTATCTGGATATATTTGCCTTATTATAAACCTTAACATTTACAACTAATTTTAGCCTTTGTGGCAAATACGACCTCTAAAAGCCTAATGTTAATATACTGGCTCAAGAAACATATCTAAAGCATGTTGCTAACAAATAAGATATTTAGGTAAAACTCAGGTTATCAGAGTAAAAGGTGAGTCATTTGATGTCTTGGTTTTAGAAGGAGAAAGCAATACCACTGTTTAGAAGAAAGATTATTATTTTAAGGACGCTGATTTGTTTACAGGATCTATGCATTAAAATAGTAAGTTTATATGAACGTGATGCACAGAAATAATTCTCGGTAATAAATAATTCTTAATAATAAATAAAGACTTTAGATACATGAGCTCCAGAGACTTAGCCAGCTTACATTCCATTCTTGTTTTTCACTAAACTCTTTAGTCAGAGTGGCTGACATGGATTCCAGTTCTATTTCCTGCCCCCTGGTGGAGGTGCTAATGAATAGCGAAGTGGCCAAAGGCAGCCAAAGAGTTAAGTTTTGAAAATTAAACCAAACAAAACCCAGTATGGCTCTGCTCCCCCAAACAGATGCTAACACTTAAAAAATGGGTTTGAGAGCTCACAAAGTTAAGGCACCTACAAAAGCACATTCGTCCCTTAGGCAGTCCGGACTGTCTGAAGCCTGTTCTTCCCGGGACACATACTCATTCCCGAGTCAAAGGAAGACCCGGCCTCGGAAACTCTTGTCATTTCGGTCTCAGGTTTTCAATTTCTACTAAAGTCCAGCCTCAAAGAAGGAAGGAGGGGTGCTATTTCTCCCTGATCTCAGGGTCACTAAGGACTGGCTATCTCTGAGCCAAATCTAATTTGGGAGTATCTTAGGTCATAGCAGTGTCGAGTCACCGCCAGGGATACACACCTCTTACCTCAGGGCTCCCCAGACACCCACATCTTACAGCAAGTTCCTCAAAGATGGGACATTTATTTCTGATGGGTACCCTCATCTCCCTATCTAAAAGTGTAATCTACAAACGTGGAGGGTGAGAGCAGAACTCCATGCTACTGCCCTGTCTCTCTGAAATGGCTTCACCTAAGTAGGGAAGAAATCCATTTCCTAAGCCAGGAGTTATTGCTATGTCTGCCTGCATTTTTCTGAGAGTTAATGGTCTTTTATTGTGAATCATTATGTGCGGGCACAATCTGTGTTCTCTAAGACAAAAGCCATCCAAACAAACAAATAAAACCCCCACAAAAACGAACACAAGCATCCACTCAGCTTTAGCTCTGTTCTCAAACCCTCCTAAGCTAAAAAGGCAGAGATTGCAAACCCATTGGGTCATATTTGGCTTAGTACTGTTTTCTTTGGCCTGCAATATTAAAGAATAATATTAGTGAAAGTCCTGGATTTAGTTGCACGCTTTAATGCTGAGATGGCGTCTAACAGTGTGGATTCCTAGCTTCTCTTCGAAACCTGTAATTTCTGGCTCAATGGGTCTCACATCTTCACCTTATAGCCCCAGCACCAGTAATAGAATCTTTATCACACCCCTCCCTCTCCGTGAGTCTTGCTCATGCAGGGTGCATTATCCAAGACCTCAGGGCTTTCCAACTGGTGCCTCTGATCAGGGTGCGCCAGGATTCCCTACACCGCAGCTGTGGGGCACACTCCTTCCTTCCACAATCAGGTTAGATGCCCGCCATGAAGATTAAAATGACAAAGTAATGGAGGCACCTTACACTCCACCATCTGGATCTGCCCTGCCAGCCAGCCAAAGCTTGGAACTGCGCTCTAACCACTCACTCAATAATCCAGTACGTGACTACTGCGTACCCAGGACTGTACTGGTCATTTAAGATAGCGTGTGAAAGCCCAAAGAAGGCGGTACCCACCACTCTGCAGCTGCTGAGCACCCCCTCACCCCAGAAGATGGAACTTGTTCCCCAACCACCGCAGCATGTGGCATGTGGCACACCTCACGTGTAAATCAAAGTCAAGTTTTAGGGAACTTCGAGGATGCTGCATACTTCAAGTGTAAAGCCACGGACAATAGATCCTAAAATACCAAGGTTCTTTAACACGAAGCACGGTTTGCTCTTTGAAACAAGGCCGTGTCTTACTATGTTTTTGCCTGTATATATTCTCTGCAACAGTTTTAAGGGTTGCTGCTGTTCACCTGCTCCCACTAGGAAGGAGCTGACAAGGGCATGCTTACAAGCTGGATGCTCTGAGAACAGGCTGCTATCCAGTCTGACGCTGGACTGCGGTTAGAAGTGGGTCCCAGTGAACTGTGGACCACAGAGACTGTCCAGGGAGCGACGCCGTGACTCGCCCCTGGCCAACTGCTTCAGTACAGAGCTGTGGGCCTAACGCTGCCCCATCTCATTTTCCAAAGGAAGCCAGAAATCAGGATTCTTTTCATGTTGGCAACAAATGCAAAATTTTAAGAACTGCAGCGTGGGCCAAACACAATATGCCTGCAGGCTAAATCCAGCCAGTTTGCAGACTGTGAATCAAAAGAAATGCATAGGCTTCAGTACCAAGGCTCTACCCAGTATGCAGGCTGCAGGCATCCTGGATACCAGAAAGAGGGGGAGGGGATGAGGAAGGCAGTGGTTCCCCACGATTCCTGCAACATTACCATAAAAAGGTCAAACTCTTCTTCCCGGCGAGCAATCATCTGGTTCAGGGTCTCATCGTCTGGTACTTCATCTTCTTCCTGGATTAAAAAAACAGAACGATTGAACATACTTTAAGGACCAGGACTGGATTGTGTGTGTGTGTGTGTGTGTGTGTGTGTGTGTGTGTGTGTGTAGGGGGGTAATTCTGTCCTGTTTCTCCAGACAGAAAGGGAAGGGAAGGGCCCCTCTGTTTAGTACCTGCCATTCATGTGTTGCGAGCTTTGCAAACCCTCTTTGGCAGCAGGAAATCTGTCTAGGGTGGGAAATCTGCTCTCTAAGAAACACCAGCTCTCCTGGGTGGGGAATCTTTTCTGTAACTTTTACAGCAAGCTACTTAATGTCTCCCCGCCTCCATGACCTCATCGGAACATAGGCGTGACATCTACTTCACAGGAGGATGCCACTGCCAGCCGTAACTTCAGAATCCACAGGAGACTATTACTTAATGTTAATCCCACTAATTCCGCCTATGGCACTGCCAACGTGAATGTGTTCATTTTCAGAGATTTACCCAGAACAATGAGTTTTGTCACTAAGTATCAGAACAAGAAAAAAAAAATCATACATAGGTTTGGAAAGAGAACCTTTAAGATGTCGAATCAGTGGTTTTCAGTAGGCACTATTACTGATGGTGGTTAAAACTATGGTCCAGAGCAATTAAAAACTATCGATACAGAAAATACCCCCAAACTCCACCCAATTAAAACAATCTAATGAAGTACAAAAACAACAACAACAAAAGATTACATAAGGCCTGAAAGTTCCTAAATTTTATATTCAGTTAAACAAAAGCACATTATCTGCTAATTTCTCAGAAACCAACAGTTCTCAAGGTCTTAGGAACCAATAGTATGTTGTTGCTTCCATGAGTTTAAAAAATACCAGCAACCTAAGCTAGATGATGTCAGCTCCCAAGAGACCTTGCACACTGCAAGGGCTTAATCAGTCTTAGAAATGAATGCAACTCAATAAAGTATGTGATTCAAGACAATAATTACTTCTGAAAACCCTTCCAATTTAACTCACCCCTATGTTGATGAAAGCCAATCTGTCTAAATATTATATTTCACATGACGAGGGGGCAGACTAGCTGGAGAGGGGGCTCAGCCCTTACAATACCGTGTGCCTGGCTAAAGCACTAGCTAACAGAGGTCTTCACTTGCCTTCACTGTCCCCAAAGTCACCTGTGATTTTCACCCACACAATGAGGCCATATGTGTCCCCGGGCAAGATACGGATTCTCCTAGAAACTGGCAGGGCACTATTCACAGAGACCTGAGTCCCCAGGGCACAAAGTGTCTGGGAAGTTTGCAAGATCTCTTGCTGTATTCTTTGTACCCTCACACTCCAGGCCAGCTGTGAGGGTGGCACCCTGCGCTGCCCTGGACTGTTGGGACAGAAGCCATTCACCGCAGTCTGCAAAGGGCTCCCGTTGGCTTTCCATCAGCACAGACACCAGAGCCTTGTAACAGCTGCCTGACGCAGTCTTAGTCGGGGAGGGACGGGGAGCCCCAGCAGGATGCTAACAGTGAGGAACAGTTAGCAAGGAGCCCCCTGCAGGCCCTACACGGTGGTGGTCTGCATGCCTGAGGGAGATCAGCCTCTCCCAGTGGTTTAGGGGGCACTGAAAACTCCAGGCTTCCTCACCCATCATCTCACCTGGGCAGGTAACATTTCTACAAGGTCTTTCAAACAGTAAAGTAGAATGCAGTGGAGACTCCTGGCTGAGTACCGGCTCTTTTCACTGTATATACTATTTAACAGTGGGCTAAATATTTTATCACATAATTTATTATTTGAAATGTATTTAGTAGTTATTATATTATTTATTCAGTATTTATTTATTACAGAAATACATGTGCTATGGTATATGTGTGGGTATCAAAAGACAACTTGTGTGGGTCAGTTGTTACTCTCTACATTGTGGGTCCTGAGGCCCAAACTCGGTTTGGCCGGCTTGGTGGCAAACACCTTTACCTGCTAAGCCACCTCACGAGCCCACAGTGTTTCAGAAAAGGGCCAAACATACAGACAAAATCAAAAGGCACCTGGCAATCTGACTCCTAAGTCTGTAGCAAATCTTCGACTTTAAAACACCAGGAATGGTGAATGATTTGAGCTTTGTAAAAAGGTTTTAGATGTGTGCGGATGTTTGAGTGCATATGAACAATTTTATTTCTCATCATTTCCTAAAATCCAGCAGGCAACTAGTCAGATATATTTAAGGCAGGCAAATTAGGAGGCACAATAGCAAAACACTCTTCACTTTGCAAAGATTCAGGCTTCTTTTACCCATCAGCCTCTACTTCACACGCAAACATGTATTCACTTATATGTGGATCTGAGCTTTAAAGCCTTTGATGGGCAGCCATGATTCATACAATCACAGATATAGAGCATGGGGCTAGTTAGGGGAATGTATCTTCCTAGGAAGGAGAAATAAAATAGTTACGGACAGATGGGGGCAGAGACTGGCCTGGGAGGATCAGATGGGTATGGAGAGAGAAAAAGGGGTGAGGGAGGGAATACAGGGAGAGACAACTCAAACTAAAGGTCATTTGCGGAGTTTTATGGAAATTCTAAAGCATATATGTATATGAAGGTGATCCGAATTGAAACATCAACTAATGGCGGGGGGGGGGGTTCCTATGTAGACATCTCCTGTCACCTCCTGTCACCTGATGAAGACTCCAGTTCTGGAAATGGGTTACATCTAATCGAATTGTTGGCCAAAGGTGCCCCGTGGGAGCCTCCAAATACCCAGAGTATTTTCAAGACTATTGGTTGCTCTCCATAGACTGATGACAAAGCCCTACTGCTGAAGACCACATCTACACAACTCACTGAACATGGAGAAGTCAAACAGAGGTGCCTACCTAGAGCTCCCCTTTACTGACTAGTGTCTGCCAAGGTCCTGGAAGGCACTCTGCAGGCTATGCCAAAGCAGAAAGGTAAACACCAGTCCAGCTGCAAAGCCTTCGCCCAGCAGTGGTGACAAGAACGTAAGAGGTGCTAGTACTATAGGGTCACAAAGCCTGTGGGACGAGCCAGTAAATCTGATTGGATTTAAGGCCCACTCCATGAGATGGACCCTATTCCCAACAGTGCTTGGGTGGCCAAGAACCTGAGGCTAACAGGCCAGGGACATTAGGAGAAAACCCAACACCACTGTTCTTCAACAAAATGACTCTACTGACATTCTGCTACACTCATAGTTCAGTTTCTTGATCAGTTGCTCAGACATCATCAGAGAAGATTATTCCTGCCATAGACGTGCAGAGAGCAAGAGATCGTGGACCACTGGGTCCTAAATGGGATGTCCCCATCAATTCCCTACCCTCAAGGTTCAGGGAATCCTGTGAAAGAGGAGGCAGAAGGACTCTGAGAGGCAGGGGTGTGGAGGGCACCAAGGAAACAAGGACTTCTCAGCACAGCAGGACCGGCACACCTATGCACTCACATAGAATGCAAAGACAGCAGCAGGTATAGGGCCTGTGCAGGTCTGGACCTGACGGAATTCCGGTTCTCAGAGCGGAAGTGGACACAGGCCCACACCCCTAACCCAGGAGTCATCTCCTGCTGATACCGTCACAAATAAGAGAGTACAAGAGCAAGAACTGACGTGGATTTGGGTGAGGAGCTGGAGAGGACCTAGGAGGAGCTGGAGGACGAGGAGCCATAATAAGAATGGATTGCATGAAATAAAATCTATTTTCAATGAAAAAGATAAATAAAAGATTTTTTAAAAGAATTTAGTTTTTAATTTATAGAGGACTTGAAAAACACAAAGCCAAACGCACCCACGGAAATGAAAATAGTATTCCGTGTAAATATGTAAAATAAACTTAACGCTCTAACTTCTAAGCCTGGGTACACAAAAGCAAATGCATTCATCACCGGGCAGCTCCATGGTAAGAATCGATGTTGCTAGTCTGCATTCTAAATGTTACAGATGTACTTCAAGTTCGCTTCAGGCTGTGTGTGAGTGCATGTGTGGTTATATACCCCCAGTCCTAAAATGAGTGAATATTTAGTATAAAATATCTGAAATTGGCCATCTAAAAGAATAAAATGATGCGATAGAAGATATATAATCAAAACACTGCCAACTTTGGCGAGTTTTGTAAACAGAGACTTGAGGACTCTTTGTTCTCCCCCCTGCTCTGGTCTTAAAAAGATCTTTTCTGTGGAGGTTAAGGTCAAGGTTTCCAAACTCATGACCTAAGAAAACCGTGAAGGGCCATCCTAAAATTGTGTTGAAAGTAGTCCCATCCCTGATTAAAAAGCAACAGCGATAGGTGTTTTGAAGTACCAGAGGAAGAAAAAAAAAAAATGAGGTAGGACCTAGCCTATCTAACTGGAGTTCTACAAAGCATAATTCCTGCAGTCCCACAGTTTTCCTATAGGGGGCAGCACTCACGATACAATAAAATAGACTTGGCGGTACCCAACTCTCAAGAGGAGAGGGAAGCATCCACAGGCTAAGCTTTTGAAAGTCCTTTGGTAATAGTTCTTAAGACACTCATATGAATAACTTTAAGAGGTTTTCTGTGTTTGGGTTATAAGATAGCAGCTAATTTAGTCATTTTAATTAACATCAGCCCAGAAAATTCTTTAAGGAACAAAGACGTTATTTTTAATCCTTTCGAGACAAAAGGTCACTGTTAGATTTCTGAAACTCGGCTTTCTATTGTACCTCATTCTCCTCTTCATGCTCCAATATGGCCTGCAGGAAAGCTCTCCGCTCGTGGCTGGATGACTTCTGATCAAACATGCCCGCCTGGATAACCTTCTGGTCAACATTCAGCTTGTATTTCGCAGCTGCAAGAATCTTCTCCTCGACACTGTTGACGGTGCAGAGTCTCAGCACCCGGACCTCGTTCTGTTGACCGATGCGGTGAGCTCGGTCTTGGGCCTGCAGATCCTGTTTTTGAGAACAATATAAGCTGTGAGGGTCCAGGGACCTGGATTAACCCAGCACACAGGGCTACCTTAGAGGGAGATGTGGGAGGGTTACATAACCGGTCTTTACAAAGGTTAGATTTTGTTTACATGTAAACACACACACACACACACACACACACACACACACACACAAGCTATTATCTTTGGAAAAATTCAAGGTCACTTCCTATTGAGAAAATCTGGGCTTAAATTTACCACACCAAGTGAAGTAATATCATCTGAGGATTTGAAATCTAGCTCTAAAAACAGGTTACCTACCTGTAGGCTTGCCATGAAAATTAGCCCTTCATTGAAGCAAAATCCAATACATCTGATGTCAGAATTAAGATTTAGATTATTACCTACAAAAACATTTTAAGTAGGAAGACACACAGTGTCTTCATTGGCATGTGAAGTGTGCAATAACAACACTGCATCACCGAACTGTATTTTCATGCATTGCACATACATATACATATACATGTACATTTCATTATACATACATACCTACATACATTATACAGATAGTAACCGACAAGCTACCCAATTCCTGGACCTAGCCTTATCAAAGACTCAGTATTTCATTTTACAAGCACAACCTAGTATATCTGGAAATGCAAACGATTGCTAGTAGGACAATAAAGTAATGAACTGGGGGAGGAGGGAGTGGGGGGAAATTGGCACGGTATGCCAAAATGTAAACATTGGGCATGACTCTGCCTCAGAATTCACTTTTGGAAGTTTATCCTGAAGAAACTACCATGGGTAGACATAAATATTTATAAATAAGAATGGACATTTTTCAACATTACCTATTATTTCTGGTTTTTTTTTTCCAAAAAAGTAAACATTCAACAGTACCAGATCACCATTATTGCAGGATGCACAGCAGAGACACAAATTGTCAGAAGACTCAGTGACACAGAGTTGTGGGTGGCAACTACTTGTGAAGGAGCACGTACACCTGGTCCCTAGTGTGCACATCCACCACCGCCATAAACAAGATGAGACCGTCAAACACCAGCACGCCAGCAATGCTTACACTGCCCACTGGTAGAACTAGAAGCTTTATCTGCAATAGTTTTCATTTTGCTTATATGTATTTTAACAGTTTCCTCTACTTTAAACATGTTAATCTTAGGAAAAAGTTTTTTGTTTTTTCAGACAGGGTTTCTCTGTAGCTTTGGAGCCTGTCCTGGAACTCACTTTGTAGACCAGGCTGGCCTCAAACACAGAGATCCACTTGTTTCTGCCTCCTGAGTGTTGGGATTAAAGGCGTGCGCCACCACTGCCTGGCGTAATGTAAAAAAAGGTTTTAGTAAAATCTTTAAATAAAAACTTTCATAAACTTCGGAAGCCATCACCTAACTATAGCTCAAACAAAAAAATGTCTGGGCATGGCCTTTGTAGTCACATGGTCCAGGCGAGGGACCAGGTCTGTCGCCAATAAGTTGTTTATGCTCCTGCCACTACGTGTTTGGGCATGTTTTTAGGACGAAGGTCTATGCTCTTTCTTGCACTCCTGGCATTACACTTTGAACACGACTGATACTCAGCTATAAGTTTGTCCTTTCAACCAGTTCAGGTTCCTGCCATCTGTGCAACACAAGGGAACAGTGGACAAAAGTGTGCCCAGGAGATTTGTTTCTGCTGCAGGGACCTTGGAAACTGGGTAATTAATCAGGCAGAAGTTTACCCCCAAAAGACATGTGAACAAATTCATGTAAACATCTTGTGCTGAACCATGAGCACAGTAAGGATCAGATCACCAGATTCTTTTCTAAAGAGGACAGCGTAAAATAGGGAACTACAATGCGTCCTTGAGGAGGGCTCGAACCTCATCTCTCCCAACACATCTTCACATAGGTGACAGCCAGTAACAGGCTCTGTGTCACCGACCTTTCCACTAGAACTAAGGTGAGTGAGCCAATCATTTCGGTCACAGGGATCATAGTAAAGATTTGGGCTCTCTGAGCCAAAAGCAGAAAGTGTGCTCTCCAAAAAGACTAGTCCCTTCACCAACCACCAGCTTCATATTTATGCTGCAAACATGACAATTAGTCTCTTCTTTCAGGGAGCAGCAGACCAGGCTTGCTCAGAAGGGATAATCTTAGACCAGGCTTACCCAGAAGAGGTAATATTCTGCCCTCTGTATAAAAGAGGCTGATAAAACCACAACACTAAAGTGTAGGTGGTGGCAGATGACAGGGACAAACTTGTTGCAACGGTTTTGGTGGCAGAGGCAGCAATTCGGGTTTGTAACTAGATCACCTGTCTATTTGGAAAGTACTCACAGCTGGCACTTCTAGGATGGAGAGGTTTGGAGGATGTGAGTCCCTAGGTTGCATGACATAAACAAGAACTAAGCACTGTAATTACTGGGTGGGTTACTATTTCTGAAACTTCTCTCTATATTTTTGTTTTACTTTGAATTTTTCGTTCCTTTGTTTGGGGCAGTACTGGAGATTAAATCCCCAGTCTCATACATCTAAACCCTGCTTTTACCTTTTTTTTTTTATTTTGTTCTCTCTCTCTCTCTCTCTCTCTCTCTCTCTCTCTCTCTCTCTCTCTCTCTCTCTCTTCTTTCAATACAGGGTTTCTCTGTGTAGCCCTGGCTGTCCTGGAACAATCTCTGTAGGCCAGGCTGACGTCGAACTCAGAGATCCAGCTGCCCCTGTCTCCTGAGTGCTGGGATTAAAGGCATGTGCCTGTCTTTTTTGTTGTTGTCGGGTTTTGTTTGTTTTTGTTTTTTCTTCAACCACCACCCCCTGACTTGCTTTTATTTTTTAAGACAAAGTATCACTAAATTGCCTAGGCTGGCCCTGAAGTTACTCCATACCACCAAATGGGATTAATGTTAATCGTAATCTTTCTGCTTCTGCCTTCTGCCTCCCTTACAACTGACATTACAGACCTGTGCCATAAGGGCCTATTTATGTCTGGGATTTCAATCAGTAATCTCAAACTTCACACCTCTCATTTACGTGTGATGATGTGAATGAAAATGGTACCCATAGGCCCATAGGGAGTGGCACTACTAGGAGGTGTGGCCTTGTTGGAGGAAGTGTGTCACCAGGGGTGGACTTGATGTTTCAGAAGCTCAAGCCAGGCCCAGTGTGGCTTGTTCTTCCTGCTGCCTTCAGATCCAGATGTATCAGTCTCAGCTACCTCTCCAGCACCATGTCTGCCTGTGTGCTGCAATTGCTTCTTCCCACCATGATGATAATGAAATGAACCTCTGAACAGTAGGCCAGCCCCAATTAAGTGTTTTCTTTTTAAGAGTTGCTGTGGTCCTGGTGTCTCTCCACAGCACTAGAACACTGACTAAGACATGATATTGGAACTCAAGAGCCCAGCTAAGAAGAAGGCTTCTCTGAAGACTTTATGGTTGGCTGTTTTTGTTACACAGCCATGGAGCTTCCAGTTAAAAGCGGAAATCAAGGGACTGGAGAGATGGTGGAGTGGTCAAGTGCACTGACTGCTCTTAACCCAAGTTCAATTCCCAGCAACCACATGGTGGCTCACAAGATCTATAATGAGATCTGGCGCCCTCTTCTGACGTGTAGGCATATATGCAGGCAGAACACTGTATACATAATAAATAAATAAATCTTTTAAAAAAATGGAAATCCAAAGCTGTGCTTCTCATCAGAGCTTGAGGAGAGTCTGATGAATGCACGATTTGGTTGGCACAAACCCACGCCCTCTCCCTTCACTTCCCGGTAGGTCTGACAGTGACACCGACAGGGAGGATCAACCACAGGTCTGTCACCCTGGTAGGAATCCTGCCTGAACTACAGAATGTAATCATAAATATTGAAATAAATACATAAGAGTGGTTTCTGAACTTGAAGCAAGCAGACTCTGCTGGGGGCTCCTGCACTTAGTTTCGTGTCAATCTTCTTGTTCACAGAGAAAGAGGAGGATCAACACTCAGCAGAGGTACGCAGGCTCACTGAACGAGATACCTGGGGTGGGGGAACAGAGAGTAGGAAGCGGGGCTGTCTTTTGATTCTAATGTAACCCTGCACTCCACTTCCGGTCAGCAGCACTTTCTGGAAGTCCCTACCACTCAACCTTCCCCAATTACCACAAGATGAGCATGCTACAGTCGAGGAAGGCCAAGTGCTGAGAAGCCTGGGTGACATAGAAAAGTCTGTGTTCACACGTGAGAAGTGCAGTTCCCCCTTCTAGCAGTTGGAATCCAGGGATGGTGACGATATGAATGAAACCCTGCTGGTATCATTCTACCCAGTATCTTACAGGCAGATGCCTCCTGTCCTAGGGTTTCTTAGGAAACCTGTGACATGAACGATCTAGCCAACATTTATTCTGGAACCACCAAAATATCCCTTTAAAAGAACACATCTAACGCTACCTAGAAAAACAAAAGCTAATAAAAGCAGTTTCCATAGGATATTGTCTTTTTCATGATTTTAAATGACTGAAAAAAAAAAACCCAGAAGGTTAAGTATCCTATATGAACTGTTCATGAAGAAGTTATTTACCTTGCCTGGAACTCAGTTTCCTTAATAGCAAAAATGTAAACAGTAACTAACATTCGTGACCTTTTAGGGTGACTGTGAGAACAAGTGAAGCAAGGTGTACCGGGAGGCCTGTGCAGAGGGAGGCTCAGTGAGGACTAGCCGCTGTCTTCTTCAGCCTGTTTTTACTATCACTGGTCCTGAAGGGTGAACGCAGAGCCCCCTGAAAACCAAGCTCATAGTCCACCTCTGAGCTCCACCCCGCGCCCCTGGAACGTTTTGATTTATCCTTCACCAGATGCAATTTGCTCAACGCAATCCCAAGAGAGGGGATTAAGACAGAAGAAACTGAGTTTTCCAGCCCACTCCTGGGCTCTTGGCAGGCTTGGGTATAACAGGAAAATCGCTGTGCTCCAAGGGAGATAAGAAAACAGCCATAATAATTGGCTGGGCTATTTCTCCTTTGGAGAAATTGCCCGGTCATTTAGAAATGTGCTCTGTCCTATAAATGTGAGTGATGGAACTGATAATCTCGCCCTTCCTCTCCGGAGGGAAGCCTGGGCGCCCAAGTAGACATGCGCACCTGATGAGGATTCCAGTCGCTGTCAAAGATGACCACCGTGTCCGCGGCCTGAAGATTTAAACCCAGGCCCCCAGCTCGTGTGCTCAGCAAGAAAATGAAATACTGGGACCCAGGTTCATTGAATTTCTTCAGCAAGGCAGCACGATCTTCAGACTTGGTGGTGCCTGAGGGGATAAGAAAAATAAATTTGCCAATTAACTCCGGTCCAGAAAAGGCAGAGAACGAGACAAAAATGCCTGCTTCCTTGAGAAATACACTCACAGTTCTCTCAAGCACTGATGAGGTAATGGTTGGGGTTTGTGTAGTTTGGGAAGGAACTTGAAGTATGTTTGCAATTAGAATTAAAAAAAAAAAAGATAGGAAGAGAATGTTTTAATGTTTCTGACCAGACACCTCTGCAACTCCACAAATTCTAGAACATTCTAACTCTAACATCTAATGAAAACATTCCCTGGACTTATGTCTGGACTTAGAAATAACAGATAATTTAAAAGCCACCCATGTATGTACATGTATACTCACATGCTTGGAAACAGTGACTTTAATGGTGCAAAGCAACTTTCCTGAGAGGCATTAGAACGAGGACTTACTTATCCCAAGAGAATCAAAGCAAAAAGAAATCTGCTCTCTACTGCCTGAGCATTTGGGGTGGTACTGAGGGCAGGATGGCAAAGCCGTCCAAGTGAGGGGCTGTTTCCATTCTGAAGACCCAGAGCCACAATCTCTAAAAGTGAACCGACGTGATTCTGAGGCTAACTCTCTGCTCTTTGGCTGTTGGATCCCAGGGTGGTCACAATAGGGAGTTCTGAAGAGCACACCAGGCAGAGGTCACGAATCCCCCCATGTGGCACTCACTTATGGGCACACGTGAGCTACACTCTAACGGTCTGTACCAGATTTATCCAGCCTCTTCATAACACACACGGTGGAAGGGATAGCACCAAACGTCACCAGTGTTCCATCTGCATGTATTTCGTTAGGGAAGTGGTGATGCTGGACTCTGAACGGGCTGATGGGGAAAATCTAAGCACGTTACATGATACTCCCTGGCTGGCTGCTGTACAAATGTTTCTCCTATGCGATGTTCTTTCTTTTTTTTTTAAGGATGAAAACATACCACAATTTATTTCAGAGGCTTAAAACATTTAACTGACTCTAGTCAAAGAAATCAAGTTACCTACTTGGGTCAAGTTCCTAAACACGGGGAATCTGTTTTTCACATTTAGTAAAACTAATGAGCATCCCCAGGAGGGAAGAGAATTGATCCCCCATATACAGCGAGTGGGGATTAGGGGCAGTGGTCTGAGGCTCTCCCCCTGCAACAAAGCAATGCAGTCTAGTCTTACTTTCAAAATTCCACGTTGTGTTTGGTGAGCTGCTCAGATCCTTCCAGGGGGAACTGCAGGAACCTAGACTTAGGGGAGGAGTGGTTTTATTGAGTGGGGCTGAACTGTCTTGCTGAGATTAGAGCAAACAACTTCTTTGTCTGTGATGCTAATGGAAGACATGTTTTGTTTTGCAGTTGGCCTCCTCTATGCTGCGTTTCCAGTTAGTCTTCTACATAGAAAGAAAATGTTGGCTTCTCCCTCACGGTTTTAGAGGCCCCTGTCTGTTACTAATTGGCGAGTTTGCTATGTGCCCTCACAAAACAGCCGAAGTTCATGATCAAAGAATGTGGTAGAGCAAAGTCGGCTACCTTGTGACTAGGGCACCAAAAACATAAGAGAAGAGTTGGGGTCCATCATCTCCTGGAAAAGCGTGTTCCCGGGGACCCAGAGATTTCCCACTAGGCCCCACTTCTTACAGGTTCAACCATGCCCCTGTAAAGACATCATGGGGAGCAAATATTTAACACCCAGGACTTTGCGAGGAAATCGAAGATCTAGAGTTCTGATCCCTCCATAAAGAATTCTATATGAAAACCACACCCACCCTTTAGTTAGGGATAGTGGGGATTGAACCCAGGACCTTGCACACGGTAGATAAGCATGCTATCGCTAAACTACTAGTCCTAAAGAACTCCCTAACCGGATACTTAATCTCCTACACAGGGTTCAGCTTGAGAAGACTGTAACATTTGAAGCTTGTTCCAGGTATGTTCTGGGTCTTGAAATATACTCAGACGTAAGCAATGCCAGTTGCAGCATTAGATTACTCATAGGAAACCATCACTAACATGTCTGTCCTCTGCCTTAAAGTGAAGGAAAAGCCAAGCAAACAAACAAGCAAAACTCTGTCCAAAACGGGGAGAGGAGAAAGGATGGCATCGGTTCCTTAGCAGCCAGACACAGAAACTGGCACTTGGGGGCTCTGAGGTGCCAACCTTTTCAACAGTTTTAATCACTGAAAAATTATCTGGTAAAGATTAAGAATTAAGATCAGAATAGAACCAACTGGGAACTATGCTTACCTAGGACGAAATAAGCTCACTGAAAAATAACAGTGTCAAATTCTTTAGTGGAAGGAGTCCTCGGGCTCTCCACGAGAGACCCCGGACAAACAGATCAAGTATGTATCTTCTGAGTGAAAAAAAACAAAAAACAAAAAACCCCTGGAGATTTGACATAACATTAAAAAAAAAATTATTCAAGCTGCAGGACTGCCTATGAGAAGATTCAGAATGGCTTGTCATTGGTAGACACCAGCCCAGGATCGCTGCTGCTCACCAGCAACCTCTTCGGCATTGCCGGGGGGGGGGGGGGGGGGGGGGGTGTGTGTGTGTGTCTCAGACTGCCCAGGCGAGAGTTCAGCCAAAGGCAAGCGCTCTTCACTGCAGGTGCGCGGGATTTAAAGTGCTCGGCAAGGTGTGTCACTCTGATGGAGGACATGACCCCCTTTGCCAGAATCTGCCAGACTGTCTTGACTGCTAGTTTCTCACTGAGTTTTGGCTGTTTTAGGAAATTTCGTCTTCTGGATTAAACTTAGCCATTTGCACTCACAAAGGGGAAAAAAATCATTTCCCATGACAACAGAGCAAGAGGATAGTAGCTAAATCTGTCTGCTGTGCATATTGAAAAATACTGCTTAGGTTTTAGTGAGAGGCTTTTTCCTCCTGAAACCAAAGTTAAGGTGTCAAATTTGGTAGTGAAAACCTGAAGACGTTTTATGACCTGGACGACAGGGTGGTGTGGGGAGCAGCCGGGTGGGTGAATAGTGACACAGCCATGTGTACAATGTTCTCCACTTCCAAACTGAGCGGCTGCTATCTGTAGCGGAGAAAGCCCGTCTAGGCATCATGGTCCCCATGAACCACTTTTACACACCCTCTTCTCTCCAGAAAGCAATTTTTATCCCCCTAGCTCCCAGCTGGGTGGCCAGGTTCAGAATCCTTGTTAGAATTCTGCTGATGGACAAGCTAGCCTGTATTTCAAAGGTCTCCACTGGGCATGCTCAAACCAAGCATTTTTGGAAGTAGATAATCCCAGTTAAAAACTGGTTTCACAGCTCAGCTTTGTGTTTGAGTCTTTCTAAACGGAGATTGTAATGACAGGCACAAAAGACACTTATTTGTTGAGAAAATTAACAATGCCAGTGAAGTGTTTTCCCTTTTATCCTGCATGTAGCCTTACATAGCCTTACACTGACAGTTAAGACTATTATTATACACAACAAGAGCAACAACAACCAAATAGTTGAAGAGGCAAGCAAACACTAGGCAAGACTGGAAATCACTTTTTGCCACTTTATAAAGAAAAAAAGATGTTTTTTCTTTCTCTATTGAACTTTCTGATGCTAGATGTAGTATGTGTACACTCTGCCTGTGTGCATGTATATCACATGTATGCAGTGCCCATGGAGGTCAGGAGAGGGCACTGTAATCCTTGGCACTAGAGTTACAGATGGTTGTGAGCTGCTGTCTGGGTGCTGGGAAATCAAACCCAGCAAGTACTCTTAAATGCTGAGCCATCTTTCTAGCCCTTCATCGGTTTTATAGATTCAAATGGTCCCAGGGTACAGTCCTCACACTGAGATTCAAAAGGAAGTGAGAGGAGGTAGCAACAGTCAGGCAGACACTTCAGGGTGGCTAACAACCTACAACCCAGGGGGAAATTAAACCTGTCTGCTTTACCTCAGCCATTCTAGGAGTCGGCCACAGTGAGAGAGAGGGTGCCACTCCAAGAGAATAAAACAGACAAACAGACAGACAAAAATCCTACTCAGATTTGATGAAAGAGAGAGACTGGATGACAAGACTATCTAGAAACACATATTCATGTTGACTTAACCACTCATCACTTGGCAACTTTGGAGAGGAAGGGTTAAGGGGCTTTAAATCCAGTGTCTGATGGCACAACCAACTTTAAATAAGATTAAAAAGCTTAAGCTAATTTAATTAGACCCCAAGAGGTAGGCCATACAGAAGTGAAACTAACGGCTCAAGTAGGAAAACATTGGCCAAGTGTGCTTAGTTTATTTCTAATTAACCATGTATGGGGGTGGGCATTGGACTGAAAATAGCCCCAAACCTTCTAACGGAATATAATTTCCCACTCACTTAACAACATTACACGACATCAGATAAAAAGGGGTTATTAGAAAGGCTGGGCTGACTGCAACCAGAGTAACATGCATCCTGCACACAAGCCTGCTCTTAACCCTACATAGCACTTGTTTGTTTGTTTGTTTTGTTTTTTCAAGACATGGTTTCTCTGCGTAGCAGCCCAGGCTGTCCTGAAACTCTCTTTGCAGACCAGGCTGGCTTTGAACTCATAGAGAGACACCTGCCTCTGCCTCCCAAGGGCTGGGATTAAAGGCGTGCACTACCACCGCCCTGCCTTCACTTCTTGACCACATTATCCATTGCTGGACTTTGAAAATTGTCATTTCTTTCATCTCTGAGATACTATGATCAGTATCCAATTTAGCCATGTCATTTAGGGACTATCCCTAAATGTATATTTCCTTCTACTCATATTTGCTTACTAATGTGATATTTAGATTTCACTCATTTTTTTACTCTTCTTTTGGAGACAGGGTTTCACTGTGCAGGCCTTGCTGATTTAGAAATCACTATGCGGAACGGGCAGGCCTTGAACTCACAGACACCCTCCACACTCTGTGTCCTGAGTGTTGGTATCAAAGGTGTGTACTCCCAGGCCCAGGCAAATTTCATCCTTAAATTTAGGCAACTTCTTTGAATAGTGTGTGCGCTTGTTAAGTTGTCGACTTGACACAAGCTAGAGGCATTTGGAAAGAGGGAACCCCAAATGAGAAAATGCCCCCTCCAGACTGGCCAGTAAGTCTATGTGAGGCATTTTCTTTATTGGTGAGCTATGTGGGAGGGCCCAGCTCACTGTGGGCAGTGCCAGCCTGAGGAAGTGACCCTGAGATGCATAAGAAAGCAAACGGAGCAAGCCAGCGAGAAGCATCCCTCCATGTGTGACCTGGGATTTATAAGATGAAATAAACCCTTTCCTCTCCAAGCTGCTTTTGGTCATGGCGATTTATCACAGCAATGGGAACCCTAATAGGACAGTTTGCAAACCCCAGGAAGCAATGAAGCCTCATCTTTTAACAACGTTGCTTGCGCCTATGTCCTATGTAGAGACGTAGACCTCAATGGCAAACTCATAAGTGAACCATTGTACTGTTACTGAATAAAGGAGCCATAGAGCATATCCCTTAAAATATGCCAAAGGCTTGTCAGCAGACCGCAGGGCACATACAGCTGGAACTAGGGAGTTAAGCTCTTTTTCTCTGTCCAATTGCAGTACTCACACAGGATTCAGAATCTGTGTTGGTGTGTCGGGGGGGATAAACAACTGTGCAAATCATGTCAGTGATGTGAAGGGCATCAGAAGACAGAAACTCTGCAGCTAGCAAACCCACGTCCAGCCTTCAGGCCCCACTCCACAGTGTCATTCCTCCTTTGTAGCTGAGATCGGAGCTCAGGGCCCACGGCCCCTTTGTTTGCAGTAGTGTGGTTTCAGACCCATGCCTCCTGCACTTACCATCAAGGCGCAGGTAAAGGAAGTTCCGAAAAGCAAAGTAATCCTCCATGATGGTCATGAGAGACGTCATCTGGCAGAAAAGCAGCACGCGGTGGTTAGTCGCTCTCAATTTGGGCAGAATACGATCAAGTAGCTCAAACTTTCCTGAGGCCCGATACAGCTCAGCCCTGAACCCAAAAACGCAAAACAAGAAGGCAGTATTACTGCTGTCTTCTTGAGAGATCCAGAAGTGCTTAGCTTTTCAGATAGAGCCTTGCACATAGTAAACATTCAGTAAGCAACCGAGGATGGAAGGATGGACGAACGAATGGATATCAGCTCCAAAGCCATGCGAGCGTGTGGAGGGGAATACACTGTCCCTACAAAACCCGTGAAGGGTATGTTGTGCATGCTACATATGTGACATGTGCCACAAAGAGAAGGGAACCTTTCCGCACCTCTAAGATTCTTCAAGGTGTGCCGTCAAGTTAATTTAGGACACCCATGATTCATTCAAATGCTTCCTGAACACCTACTGGGCACCAACACTGTGATAAAATGCGAAACTACATGCTGTGGTCAGGACTATAAAGAAATGCAGCAAGTGACAACGAGAACTCAAGAGTGTGCTAACCCCTGGCAGATCCTTTCAGAAACGAAGTCTTCCCAGAGCACAGCCATGCCCGTGCATTTCTGTCTGTCTGATTCCATCCTACACTAGTCATATCAACAGGTACGGCAGACCTTATGGGCCACAAAACTGAAAATATTTCCTATCTCTCTCTTTACTGATACAGTTTGCCAAGCGCTGACTTGGAGTGCATGAGGTCAGTGACTTCCCTGGAGAGAGAACAACTGAGCTAAAACCTGAAATAACGAGTGAAGAGACAGGTAAGTGAGACACGAGGGCATGCACAGAGAAAGGGAAAAGCCTGGGCATGGGCTCCAGAGAGGGCAGGAGCCCAGTGAGCCTCACAAACTGGTACCAAGTACTGGTGAGTGTAACTCAAGCATTAAGGGAGGCAAGGAGAGGGGGACCTGAGGACAGAGCTGGGTGGTGGGGATGGAGCAGGGACTGGGGAGTCTTTTGCGGACTCTTTTGATTTTCAATGCAAGGGGCCAGGAAGAGGTCCTGTAAACAGGAGTATGACCTGGAGTAGCCTGTTTCACAGGGTTGCCATGGGCAAATATATGAGAGGACTGGGGAGGAATAGGGTCCTGGCTTACTGCAGGAGTACAAGGCAAAGCATGATGGGAGAGGAGAGACAATGCTGTGGTAAGGAGGAATGCTGAAGTAGTACCTTCCTCCACGATAAACCTTTGCTTTCAAATCAACAGAACTGTGTTTTGTAACACTGGAATGTATTTTTAGGGTTGGAACTGTTTGAAGCAGTCACCCATGCATATGCAGTCAACAATACTGAGAATACATTGCGGCGGGGGCGGGGGGAGGATCTATGTCATGGTACATCTTCACATTTGTCTTCCTGCTACCTGTCACTTACTTTGAGAGCTGTCCCTTAATAGCCCTGATCCCCTGTCCCTCTGGCCATGCTGGCAGAAGCAGGAGTGGCCTTAAAGCCCAGAGGACAATTGAAGCCAAGGACTGAGTAGAGCCAGTTGGCCCTAATCCCGGTGGGATCCAGTTCCTGCCGACCCTGCCTGACCCTGGGATTCAATGAGGACACGGACACTCTACTAATTCGTTTCTCCTGGGGTGAGACATGATACATTCTGTGGAGAGTCCGCTTCACTGTCTTTCTGCTGTGAGGTGTGGCTCTGCCCTACGTCCATGCTAAAAACAACAAAAAATCTTTCTTAGATCATACTCCAAAAACGGACTATAAAATCAATCATCCACTTATGGCAGGTGAGACTTTGGTTCATGCATGCGAATGCTGAACATCCACAAGAAATTAGTAGGGGGAAAACATCTCTGCAAGCCCAGGTTACATTTGTGTATGGTTAGCAGTCACCACACTCAGACTCAAACAATGTTTTCAGAACGTGAAAGCATTGGTAAGTCTCTTCCATGAGACCCATGTCCTTTGAATAGACAACTGCTTAGGGCATGCGGAAATTGATGCCCGTAATGTACAAGGGAATTGTGCTTAGCAACTTCTGTTCCTCTGCAGGGAAGCAAGGAGGGCTAGGAGGCTGGATGCTACAGAAAGACATTAGGTAAGTTCAATAACAATACATCTTGAAAGAGGAAAAAAAAAGAGGATTTACCCATTGATGACCCCATTTGAATAGCCCAGGTGTTCAGCAAAGGATTCCTTGAAAAGAGAGAGGAAATTGATTTTAATACGCAATCATTAACTTCTTGGTTTCTCTAGTATGTTTAAAGCTCAGTCAAAGCAAATCAAATGATCCCCGACGAGCAATTCAGAAACTCAGGTCTCTGAGATACCTTTCTGGCCGATCGAAGAGTGCCTGGACATGCATTGGCCAGGAGCCGAACCTGAAGCTGTCGCTGGGGAATCACCCACAAGCTCACAGTCCAAAGCTAAAAGAAGGTTGTAGTAGGTATTAGCTCACCTATGACCTTGGGCTATCTGGGTGCTTCTTGTCTGCCTGTGAAGGAGGGAGAGTGGTAGCGCTCTCCTGGGTGGTGAAGACTGAGTCAGGTGGCAGGAAGAAGCGTGTGATTGGTCCCCAGCTTTTCAAGGACTCTGCAACTGGCTTTACCATATCCTGTATTCATTAATGTATTTTCCCCCTTTCAAGTCTTAATAAATATTTGACACCCCTTAACATATATACACATGGATTTCTCTTAACAGCAGAGTTTAATACAAACCAGTCAAAACTACTATGTAAGCATAAACATAACACAGATATATATACATACATATACATATATATGTGTATATAGTATATATACATATATACGTATATATAATATACATGTATATATACATATATATATATATGCAATAGAAATAAGGGCCATTACGTAACATTCACTGACATCGTCCCTGGCCCTCCCCTCCCTTTCCTCTTTACAAACAAAGTCCTAACCACACTAGACCAGTGGTTCTCAACCTTCCTAATGCTGCGGACCCTTAATACACCACACATAAGGCTAGGAGTTTTTAGACCACTGTAGGCTACACAAAGAGACCCCCCTGCTCAAAATAAAACAGAGTTTTTATTTCTTAGGTTTGAAGGTCCCCAGGGAGCTAACTCCAGTCTCAAAACTGGGGTTATGGAATTATTTGGGATCAATACACAGTGTGGAAAACAAAACAGAACATTGGCAAATATGCATAGCATCTTGAGCCCATAACAGCCAAAGAGTCTGTGGTTGTTTCAGTGTAATTGGCCCCCCCGTAATCTGGCAGTGACAGTGGAAAACAGAAAGCTGGTGAGAATGTAATTGAACAGGGAGGGCATGTTCCAGCCCCAGCAAACAGCAGAACTTGGCAGCTTCGGCTACGGGGTTCTGGCTTTAGAGCTAAGGACAGTAATGGAAATTGCCTCCAGACCTAAGGAACGCCACTAGGGCCAAGCATGTGTCAGGGGTGTCCCTGAATGGAGGCCTAGGAGAGAGGCCATTGTGTGAAGCTGTGATGCTGAAGCCTGGATCGCCTTGGGAAAACCCGAGATGTTGGAAATGCTGGAGTCATGCAATACCTGCTGAGGAGAGCTGCTAACAGGGA
This sequence comes from Myodes glareolus, assembly GCF_982192425.1. NCBI lineage: Eukaryota > Metazoa > Chordata > Mammalia > Rodentia > Cricetidae > Myodes > Myodes glareolus. The sequence continues at coordinate 35,434,847 of NC_142032.1, forward strand.
ATAGAATCAGCCCAAGAGGAAGAAGAGTGTTTCTGTCAACAAAGCTGAGCAATGTTGGGGATTTAAAGAGTGCTCTGACTTCAGACATGGAGATACAGAGTTTAAAGTTTATCTAGTGGTTTTTTGGTCTTGCTTTGGTCCAGTATTTTCTTACTATTCCCCTCCCCTGCGTTTTGGAATTGTAATGCATACTCTGTGCTATTATATGTTGGAAGCATGTGACTTTTTTATTTTGATTTTTACAGAGGGATTACAGTTAAGAGACTGTCATTTGTTTCAGGAAAGACTTTGGACTTCAAAACAAGTTTGAGACTTATAGACTATGGGGACTTCTGAATGCATTTTTTTGCGTTATAATATAGCTATAAAGCCTCTGTGGGTCAGGGAGTGGAATATGGTGGTTTGAAAGAAAATGGCCCCCAAAGGGAGTGGCAATATTAGGAGATGTGGCCTTTATGGGGGCGGGCTTTAAGATCTCTTTTGCTCAAGCTTCCCTCAGTGTGGCAGTCAGTCAACTTCCTGTGACCTTCTGGTCAAGACATAACCAGCACCACATCTGTCTGCACATCACCATGCTCCCCATCATGATGCTAATTGATCAAATCTGTAAAACTGTAAGTAAGCCACCCTAATTAAATGTCTTACTTTTTAAGAGCTCCCGGGATATCTTCACAGTGATGAAAAGCCTACCTAGGACGGGGTCAGTGAGAACTGCAGGTTCTGGTTTCTAGGACTGTCCCCACAACTGGTATAGGAACAAGCACCCATGCAGTCTACGACCACTTAAAGTGCAAACAAGCAGGCACTAGAGAGCATCTGCCCAGAATCTCACCACGCCATTCATTTTCCTGAAGCTCCAGACACCAAGAGAGAGACAGAGTCCCCTTTCCCCCAAATAGCCCAACATGAAGAAAGAATGGCATGCAATTTCATAATTAGTAAACCCCCACAGCTTGATGTGGGATTTCCCTCTGTATGCTGTGATTACCATTAATGAATAAAGAAACTGCCTTGGCTGTTGATAGGACAGAACTTAGGCAGGCAAGGAAAACTAAATGGCATGCTGGGAGAAAGGAGGCAGAGTCAGAGAGACATCATGGAGCCCCGCCATAGACAGGCACTGGAACTTTAGCCGGTAAATCATAGCCACTTGGTGATACAAAAATTAATGGAGATGGGTTAAATTAATATGTAAGAGTTAGCCAATAAGAGGCTAGAGCTAATGGGACAAGCAGTGATTTAATTAATACAGTTTCTGTGTGATTATTTCGGGGCTAAGTGGCCAGGCACCAACAAGCAGCCCCTCCTTCAACAACAGTTTTGTATAGATAAGAATAGTATCTCAAAACTCTTTCAGGAATAGGAGGGTGGGTGACCACTTAACAACAATGCAAGCATTTCAGCATTAGAAATTATTTCTTATACTGCCCTGCTCCCTATTCCAGCACACTCCAGTAGTAGCAAAAGGCACCTTCCATTTACTTAATGTGATTTTTATGAGCTACTTCATGTGTTCCAAACTAAGGAGGCTGGAGAGAAGGCTCAATCAGTTAAGAGCCTTGGCTGTTCTTTCGGATCCCGGTTCTATTCCCAGCACCTACATAGCGGCTCACAAACATCTATATCTCCAGTTCCAGGGGATCCAAGGCCCTCTTCTGGCTTCCACGAGCACCAGGCACATAAGTGATGCACAGATCAGCATGCAGGAAAACACTCATATATACAAATTTAAAAAAAAAGTAACTTTCAAAGTTGATTCACTCGCCAGGCCTAGAATCTGTTTCTCTCAGTACAATGGCAAAAGACAGTTTAGAGTGTCAAGACTTGCCCACCCAGTCACACTGACAAAGCAGCCTGTGACTGGATCTCACTGCTGCTCAGGGTATTCTCCTTCATCTGTATATCTAAACACCAACAGCTTGCCAGTAGGACTTTTCAAAGTGCTCTTACAGTTCCAATACTGCTCAGATCTATAAACATATCCCCTCCTTATCCTGAAGCTCTGTCTCAGCTGTGCTGTGTAATGTTTGATTGGACGGGGTCTCCTGTGCCCAGACACCCCACGGCATATAGAGGCTCTGTCATGTGCATGGACACCGTCCCTTACATTCATAAATATTTTCGTCTGCATCCCCAGATGTCCTCTCTGGCACAGGTACTTACCCTGCATCCATGTCATAGGGTTATCATTGCTGTGATGAAACACTATGACCAATAACAACTTGGGGGGGGCAGTGAGTTTATTTGGATACATATCTTGAATCACAGCCCACTGAGGGAAGGCAAGACAAGAACTCGAACAGGGAGGGAACCTGGAGGCAGGAGTTGATGCAGAGGCTGTGGAGGGGTGCTACTTACTAGCCTGCTCTTCGTGACTTTCTCAACCTGTTCTCTTTTAGTATTCAGGAACACCAGCCCAGAATGTTTCTGCACACAATAGGTTGGACCCTTTCCCATCAACCATTAATTAACAAAATGCACTACAGGCTTACCTATAACCGGATATTCAAGGAGCATCTTCTCGATTGAGGTTCCCTCCTCTCAGATGACTATAGATTGTGACAAGACGACATAAAACTAGCCATCACAGTCTAAAAATACTCTGTCTAGTAGTTAGATACTCCTGTGTCTATGGACCCTCTCTGAATGTACAGATATTCTCCCTTCTATCACACCCCTCCTTAGGTCAATACCTCCCTTATATATGTTCTCCCTGTCTGTGAATGCTATCCCTGTATCTGATCATGGATGCAGTCCCTACATCTGTGAATAGCCTCCTCTGCCCACAGGTATTCTCCTGGTATCTATAGATGGACTCCTATGTACAAGAATTCTATCACTATGATCAAAAATGCTTTCCTAATGTCTCTGGGAGGTCTCCCTCTGCCCATAGATGCTCTCCCTGCATCCATGGATGTTCTTTCTATGTCCAAAAATTCTTTCTCTTATGTCCACAGACACTCCCCAATCTGTGTGAGGATCTTCTTCCTTCCCTGAGGGTTCTCCCTCTTACATCTACAGACACTCTTTCCTAGGGCCACAGTCATGTCCCATTTCATCCATTCAGCCAGCTGGGATGGGCCTTTAATGCAGGGAGGGATAGTAAGAAAGCATCAACTGACCCAACACGTGTGACTACCAAAACCTACTGGCGGTAGGGGACACTCAAAGATAAGTCTATTTCAACTCTTTTTGTCCTGCAATTCAGCTTTGATTTTCTGGAAGGTTCTGTCAATTGTTTAAATATAGTCCTCCAGTGCTTTTCCTCTCAGCCATTTCTCCTGTTTAGTTTGTAGTAGGCAGTGGCCCTTGTGGTGTCCACGGTGCCAGGCACCCGTGGTTCTGCAGATGATGAAGGTGGCTTCTTTGTACTTCCGCTCAAGCCAACTGCCCCACTAGAGTGAGCCTTGTCAATGAAGGAATCTCATCCACATAGAGCAAACAGGGTAGAAAATGCCCTCTCATCTAAAAACAGTGTTCTAGCATCGGAACAAAGCAACCATCTGCATCATCATGAAGGAAGCCAGGCAGGAAAAAAATAGCACTCTATGCCACAGGCTAAAGCCAGCATCTCTCACTAGGATAATATTTCATGAACATCTCTCTCTTCAATATCTATAAACACATTATTTAAGCATTTCTCCCAGCACCCTTCAGAGGAAGCTGGCTGCATCTGTCATTATCTTCAATGTCAGAACTCCACCAGTAACAAGGTAATTCACAGCATTAACCCAAATACACACAATGAGCCGATGCTCCCGACATTTCCTCATGACTTTAAACTCTTGGTTATAAAATTCCAGATACTCAGGAAGTCAGCGCCAAAGTGGATCCACACCAGGAAACGGGCCCATTAATTCTGCCAGAAAAGCCGGAAAAATGCTGGCTGGACATCCTCACAGAAGCTTTACACATATTTGGGGGTGGTTGCCTTTCTAACTAGCACAATAAGTCTCAAAGTACAAGATCCAGACTCACCTCAATGTGCTGAAACATATACGGGTGGTTGCATATCTTTCTCAGCTGCATGATAGTGTTCATAAGTGTCTTGGCACCTCCTTTCCCCTGAGCGAAAAGTGCAACAGAAAAAATGGAACTAATTATTCATTGATCAAGCATTTCCAATTTTTTAAAACTAGGCTTCAAGACCAAGGGTGTACCTTACTGGTAGAGCCTGTCCTGCTTATGAAAGGCCTGGGTACAAGTCTAGCACTGACTAACAGACTGATTACAGGAAGAGCACAGGGCCCTACATCGCCTTACTACTTACACACTTTGAGCCCAGAGTCCTGATGCTATTTAGTCATTTCTGGGTCAGACATAGCATCGCCTTTGTGATTAACTCATTCTACAGAAAAGTAAACCTCACAAAATTAATTCAAGTCGATGACTTTGTGTCAGGTCTGCCCATAGGTGTTATAGAATACTTGATTACACTAAAAAGATGTGTCTCTGCCTAAGGCGCCTTCTGATTGTTTAATAAAGAGCTAAATGGCCAACAGCTAGGTAGCAGACTTCCAGGCAGAGAGAAGAAACTCAAGATGAATCTAGGCAGGTAGACGACACCAGCCAGACACGGAATGAGTCAAGCACACAGAATGGGACAGGGGCAAAATCCATATGGTGAAATGTAGATTAATAAAAAAAAATATATGGGTTAATTTAAGTTTTAAGAGCGTTGAAAACAAGCCTAAGCTAAAGGCCAAGCTTTCATTATTATTTAATAAGTCTCCATGTCATTATTTGGCTGGCTGGACAGAGGAAGAATAATAGGATTACACATTGGATTATACATAGGATTCTGGAAGACCACACACAAAGGATGTGAGAGAGAGAGAAACTGATTTTAAAATGTCCGAAAACATCACTCAATACTGGGCAGCTGATGTCTTCTGCTGAGCTGTCACGAGCAGCCTTTGATAACAGAAACACAAGCCGGGCACAGACCCTCTTCTGCCCCACCCCAGTGGAGTCAGCAGGGTGATGATGGCACCGGCAGCCACCACTGCCACCCCAAAGACCCAGGGCTTTACAGGAAGAAGCAGGAAGGCTCCCTGGAAATGCTCAAGGCCATGGCCATGAGAACATGAGAAGACGTATCACAGTACCCCAGTCGCCCCGCGTTTCCAACATACCTTCTTATCCTTCTCAGAGCCGTCTGTGAGGAGGATCCCCTTGGCCTGCATGTGACGATACAGAATCTTCTGCAGAGCTGACATGTCGCACTTGATCACGTACTCAACCTGGGGACAGAGCAGGATACAGATAAGCACAGGAGGGAAAGGGGCTGCTGGACGATGGCTGTGGAGAAGGGACCGCTGGGACCAGTCCTGGAAGAATGGAGGAGATGGGACAAGGCCATAGAGCAGATCAGAGTCCGCAAGTTCAAAGGCACCAGGATAATGCTAAGACATATATACACAAGGTTGCATGTAGAAAATGTAAGGTCCCAATTCCTAGACTTTCATGCTCTCATATTTGAGGCAGGGCTTCAATAAAGAAGCCCAATATTATTATTATTTAACATTTATTGCGTTACAATAAAATGTTCATTACAATGTATTTTTAATATCTGTCCTGCTTCTTGGTCCTGCATACTTCCAGATGAGCTGAACAGTATCAGGAAAATGAGTGACTGTCCCCAAACCCGATGATTTTCTTTGTAAAGCCATCTTTAAATGGCTCTGTGTGGCCACCTCAGCATTCATCTCCTAGGAAGATTTATAACAGACCTAGGTTGACTGTCATTAACCTCTACTCTGGAGAAACGAGAGGACACACCACTGTGAAGACAAGAGGCGCAGAAGAATGAACTCACAGCAGGACACAACTTCCACAACTTCGTGGCTGCCTAAAGCAGGGCAGGGCGTCCTGTGTGTCTAGTTGTGATAAATAAGTCTTGTTTTCTGCAGCTTAAAGGGATTCCCATGCCCATGATCTGTCACTCTCTTGCAAGTCTTTAGTATACTCTGAGGGCAGAAGACAAGACTTATTTATAGGGTTCTTTTTCCTTAGTCCCAGGAATGCAAATGCGCAAATTTCAAAGCAGATGCCAGATTACCACCTGGATACCTAAGAAGGAGATTGAGGGAAATCGGCCAACTGCCAGGTGTTTGATCAACTGTGTAAAAGTGATCAGGCTGTTCTCAGCTCCGAGGGCCAGAGAGAGGAGGTCACAGATAAAGAAGAGCTGGGCTGTAACATTAAGAGGAGCCTGAGGCCCTGGAGGTAC